>NC_050597.1:18142500-18312500 GCF_013368585.1 Megalops cyprinoides | reverse complement strand
AATATTACTGAATATTACTACAGTCAATATTATCTGAATTTTTTGTGGGAGGGGAACTGCTATTTTATAGCAACAATGTCAGTTAAAAATACCATTATTAAACTGAGAAATTCATTCACTAAACTGAGAAATCACATTAATATTTAGAAGAGGACACAAATGATAAAGAAAATCGAGATAAAGAGAGAGAGCCTGGTAACTGAACAGATACACAGACAGGCAAGGGAGTCAAAGGCCTAGTCAAAGGCATTACAGTACTGTGTACTGCTCATGTGGTGAAACTGGAAGACATGTCACCTCTTTGGAAGGCACCCAAGGTTAAAGAGAACCCCGGGAAAGTGTTTGGTCAGAATTCCTAAGTACTTATAAATCAGTCCTTTACAAGCCCCTAACTTGGGGTGTGTGTTTGGTGTATTCTCTTGGGGAAAAAAGTTCATTTTGAATGTGAATTATTAAATGGTGAACTACTGGTAGTTTTTTTTTTTTTCCGCAGACCCACCATATGTGCTTTTTAAACTGAAGTGGAGCAGCAATGCAGGAAGGCTTGCTGAATGCACTGTTACATAACTATGTGAAACGCCACACACAGCTCCCTTGGGCTGCACGGACCGGAGAAAAACTGTTATTGTTTGCCAGCCAAAGCAGGAGACTGCATTAGTCAAAAATAGACTGACATCATACAAACAGGCACTATTGGAAGACACAAAGAGGCCCTTATATCTATCGGTTTCTGCTACATTTCATCGCACTAAATAAAAAAAAGACACCATTATCAGCGTCGATTTCCAAGCGTTTTGAGACCGAAGCGCGATTTTAAAAAATAAAGTCGTAAGCACTCCACTGGTCCAATAAATTACGTGGCCACAGTTGTGCTCTACTAGATAGAGTAATGAGAAGAGGTAGTGTTAAAACCATTCTCTTAAAGCAGAGCCCAAGGTGGCGTCAGTTGCAAGTGACAGGGTTGCTTTAGAGGGAAATAAACGAAGCGCTCCAGACTGCTGCTGTGCTGCTCTCAGTAACACTGTAGAACTGGAGCAGAATGTGTTCAAACGACCCCACTCAAATCTTGCTTTGATTCTCAGTGGAGATGCTCAGCTTCAAAAGAATCATAAAACAGATTTAACAAAAAAATTTGCAACAAATCACTGCAACAAAAAAAATGACAAGCAAAAGGGTTTTATAAGACATAACAAGAAAAATATATACATATACAAAATATACATACACAAAAATATAAAAATGCTCTGCTCAAATCAATCTGTAAACCTAAAACTTCAAATAAAAAACAAGAGCAAATAAGAGGACAATGACATATTCTACATGAAAAATACAAATATAAAAATATAAATGTATGCAAAAATGTCTCTGATTATATTTAAAAACAGGCAAACAAAGAACGCCTGCAGGGGAAAGTAATGTGTCATTTGGGGAAACTAATCAGGTTGTTACAAAGGTACTAGAAAAACAAGACAAGATCATTTTAAATGAGGAAACAGAGCTGTTTGGTGTCTTGACGCAGCTATATTAATCAGCTAAAATAGTTTCTCAATGGTATTTGACAGACAAGTCTATGAATGTGGTTGTGTGTGCTATCAGATCTGGTTTGTTCACAGGTTGTCACAGACAATCTGCTAGCGCTCACTTTAGCCAATATTCATAGCACAATCTGGCATCTAGACTCAATTTAACAGAGAAGATTTCATTAAGAACAGAGTTCTTTCTCGCCAGCCAAACAAAGCCTATGGCAAAAGGTGGTGTTTTTTTTTCAGTTGCTGAGAACACTGACCAGCGCTGGCCAGTGGCATGCTGTCCACTTATCTGAGGAAAAATAGAATAAAAGGTCTTCACACCACAGAAATGGGAGGATGAGAAGAAGAGAGAGAGAGAGAGAGAGAGAGAGAGAGAGTGAGAGAGAGAGAGAGAGAGAGAGACCGAAGAATAGAAGGAGAGAGAGAGAGAGACAGAGGAATAGAAAGAGAGAGAGAGATGAAACTGAAGGCACCCCCCCGTGGGTCCCGGGAAAAGCATATAAGCAGAGGGACGGGGGACGGGGGACAGCACCCGGAGCGCCCCGGCCCTGCTGGCAGCGTGGCAGGTGCCGCCGAGGCGAGGACGGGGGCTGGGGACGGCGGGCGACGGCGGTGCCAGGCACTGCGCTCACTGTATCACACCACCGCCACAGCTGCCACCCCGTGCCCTCTGCCCCGCCCCGCCCCGCCCCGGCAGCGAGGGAGCGACGGCTTAAACACGCCGTTATTAATGGAGCCCCCAACAGAGGCGTGTAATTGTTCTTAATTTGCGCATGTTTTGATTACAGGCCGACGATCTGATCAAAGTGACACCGCTTGTGTTTTCTGCCATCCCAGCAGAGCTCTCTCCTTTTTTTTTTCCACATCTTCATTTACATCTCTGGCAAACAGAGGAGGAGGGAGGGGAAAAAAATCCCACAGAGGAGTTAAATAAGAGCACTTGTCCAGTGGGAATAGCGTCCCTCTGTGCCACCGCTCCAATAATGAAGCTTTATGGTGATGCCGGTCGCAGAGAGCGCTGCATCTTCACTCTGCCAGGCTGCAGAACTGCGCAGACCACAGGGACACGGCAGGGGAGGGGCGCTGGCAGATGGGGGGGTGTCACTGATGGTAGAGTGTGTGTGTGTGTGTGTGTGAGTCTGCGGGGTCAACATTGCTGTTGTCAAGAGTCCCGGAGAACAGAGGGCTAATCAGTGCTGCCCCGCTGGTTAAATGGATAGATCCCAAAATTAATTAGCTTGACTAATGTACTGTACATGTAATTACACCACAATGTTTTTGATTTATAGGGGGACAAAAGAACAAACACTAATCAAAGTCAGTAAAAAAAAACGAAGGTGTTTAACAGTGGTAAAAAAAAGGAAGCAAAAACACACATTCGCATCTATGCTAGCTGGCAGCCTCTTATCCTCACTGTCACACACACTCTTCCCGGTGGCGTGCCGTAAAGCACCTCAAACCATGAAAAATGAAATATTTATCACCCCCGCCTGTCATTAAGGAGCGTTTCATAGGATTCATTCCGGGCGACGCTTGTAACCAGTCACACATTTAATTTCATGGTGCTGAGGAGGGGAGAAGCCCGGAGACAAAAGGAAGAAGATTGATGCTCCGCGCCTCGCCTGGATTACCGTTGTCAGACGGGCGCGCTGGTGGCGCCGGGCCGCTGTTTGTTCCGCCGGGGCTAAAACAAGGCCTGGGGAAGGCCGGCGCGGGACACCCGTGGCTTTAAAGCAGGCGTGGTGACGGGGGGGGGGGGGTGGACCGGCTGGGAGAGAATCGGGGGGGGGAGTGTGTGCGCTAACAGAGCATAATGAAATCTCCCGAACAGCAATGATAAACTCCAATTAAAACAGGCACGCGCCGTGTCACGGGTACAGTCGATCACGCCAGTAATTAACCTCCACGCTGGCCTCTATCAATCCTTAAATTGGACCGCTCTGCACGAAGCACACTTTTTTCCTCCCCCCCCCACAAATTAAATTTACATTCTATTAAGTTTAATTACGAGGGATTTTTAAATATACTGGAATTCCAGGCGCGGAGCCCCGCTGCTGTCAGGAGGCCTGATTCACGGTGACGGTCGCGCGGGGTCCAGAATTTTCCCATCATGCAGCTCCTCATCCCCAGAGTGGACAGTGCACCGAACAGCAATCCCCCTCCACTCTCACCAAACACGATTTCACATTCTGAAAGTTCCTGTCAAACGCTCTTCACTCCAGCAGCACAGTAAAGTAGCGTTAGTGGGCTGGGTTAAGGAATCTGAGGGTGGTGGCTTTGCAATGTAGGTAGACAAATGCTGGTGCACCTTCAGTCAAGATGCTATCTTGATCGCACTGGTAGCTGTCAGATATACTAATTTAGTGGTACTGCAAGAAATGAAGTGATTCATTCATGTCTAGATCACACAGGAAGCCAAAAGGAAAGCTGAATGCAGGTAAGTATTAACTGAGATATACAGGTTAGGTTCCTTGCTGAGGGGTACATTGGCAGCAGCACTCGTTGGAATGGAACCTGCAACGCTTCAGCTGCCAGCCCAGCTCTGTGATCACTGCACCACACTGCCACCTACATGGCCATTCTCTGTGGCAGCTCGCTCCATGCATACCCAGGGGACATGAGCGACACCATTAGTGTCCACGTGGGTGGGGCCATTGTCCCGCTCTGAAAAGGCCTCTGAATGAGGGTCAATTGAAGCCAATTCTCTCTGTCTGCCACCACTAACGGGTGGGCCCTGCTCTGGGGGGGGGGGACTCACAGCCTTTGGTTACTGACCCCTCTGTGGAAGCATGCCAGGAATCCAGCACCTGTGTCCCGCCCCCAGACAATGCCTCCCCGCGGCCCACAGTGACGGCTCTACCCTCTGCTGCGGCGGTCACATGATTGGAGACGAAGCCTCGCGGGCGTCCAGGGGGACGCTGCCACACCTCGCCAGGGGAAAAGAGGGGGCTTCCTCCTTTTACGGAGCGGCGCTCCTGCTTAAACGCTCCTCTGTCTCAATCCGCCCGCTTCGCCCGCTTTCTCAGAGAAGCGGCGCAGATTTACGAGGCGGACGATGAGGCAGCGAGTGAGGCCCGTGTGTCTCCCGAATCAATCTCCAGTTAAGTACGCACAATCAATACGCCGCGGCGGGCCCCGCAGCTGAGGACTGGAGAATACACACTAATTGTGCTGCTGACATTAATTGTCATTAAACTGCTGAAATATTTCCTTACTGTCAGTGAGACCGCTACAAAGCCAACCCTCCATTTGTTTACTCATTACATCATAGCACCTCTAAACATTCATTTCCATAGACACTACAAATGAGCTCTAACAAATATGGCACATGGGCCAGGACTTTGGGTGATGTACGCATCCTACAGGCCCTTAATATGCCTTCCTATGGGAGCGAAGCCTCACTTTTACAATTATATTGTCATATGACTGCAGCAATGTGACAATGACAATGGGGGCAGCAGTGTTGCATAGCGGTAAGGAGCAGGACTCATAACAAAAAGGTTGCCGGTTCGACTCCTCGGTGGGGCACTGCTGCTTGCGCCTTGGTCAAGGCACTTAACTCACAATTGCCTCAGTAAACATCCAGCTCTATGAATGGATAACATGCAAAAATTGTACTGTAAGTTGCTCTGGACAAGAGCGTCTGCTAAATGCCAATAACGTGTCATGTAATGATAAAGACATTTAAAATCAGCATTTGTGTTTTAGTCACATTTGTGTTGTAGTGAAGGTAAGGCTTGTGAGAAGCCTTAATAATGAAGACTACCATAAGCACACAGGAGAGTGTGGACAGAGTGGTGCTACTCTAATCCTAAGAGCGGGGGCCAGGGAGGGTGGTTATGGCCCACAGCCTGAACTTCCTGAAGCCCCCGTCCAAATTAAGCCCCCCTGAGGTGCGGCCCCTCCCCTCCGGCCCCGAAAATCAATCGGAACATCTGGCAGAACAACTGCAGGGGAAAAGGGTGACGCTGCTTTCAGGAGCAGCACAGTGACGGGGAGAGGGAGAGGCGCACACCAGGGCGGGCGGTGAGGTAAGCCTTACACATTTATGGAAAAGGGGTCGCGACCCCTCTACATTCAAAGAGCACTTTCTCAGTGCCACAGACACTGATAGGGTCTGCCGGTGTTTACCTACCTCTGAGGGAGGAGAGACTGGGAGGCTTAGGAGCTGCTCTCCAGCAAGAGCAACTTGAGCGACTTGAGTCCAACTGACTTTTCAGAACGATCTCTGCTTGAGATTTAAGAATCTGCCCCTCTGCTTTGGCCTCCCTCCATCTCCTCTAAAACCCTCCACCTCACCTTCTCCCTGGGCATCAGAACCAATTTCCTCTCATTTCAGAATTAGTCACAGACATGCCAGCTCTGTCCCTCCTTCAAAACCACCAAAAATATCACCTCAGGGAAGTGGACGCTGGAACCATCCACAAGATCAAAAGCAGCCTGCCGTTCGGTGATGGTCATTTCCACTGCAGGTCCTGTAGTTATTTTTTTATCAGATCAATGAAGTTAAAAGGCGTCTTTCAAAAGGTGAGTGGGTGTGTGTGTGTTTGGGTGCTCTAGGACTGAAAGTGGCCACTACTGACATCATGAGAAGACAGTGCACCTTGTGGCAGCACACAATAGCTGCACTTAAGTGTCCCGTCACCCCCTCCCAGATAGCTGAAGAACAGAAAGTGAAGTGGGTCCTCCATGGAGTGATGAGGGATGAAGAAGCCCACCTCCAGCTGCAGCACTGACTGCAGGAGCCTCCTCTCTCTTATCAGGCCCTTTCTCTTTCCCAGTTTTATAGCTCATTATCCAGCGACCAGCTATCTCACGCGGAACTGCGAGAGACAACACAGCCTTTCTTCCAGGGGTTCATTAGCAAGCCGTGAGGAGACACCGCGCTCTCCATTCTCTGCTGGAGAGGGGGGGGGGGTTGGGCACCCAGAACATAACAATGCAGCTGAAGGGCTACAGGCAGGAGGGTAAACACAGCTGGGCCACTCCTGGAGAGCAGGAGAATGAGCCATAAATCTAAAGGGGTCGCGTCTCCACCTCCGTGCCACAGTGGAGCGGGACAGAACGCCTGCACAGAGGCCGGGGGTCTGCACTTCACCCTCCCGGAGGGACAGGCGCTCACCTGTCACAGGTCGCCTGGCCACACACCTGACAGAACCTGGCTGAGGGCCGGGAGACAGGCAGAGGTTCCCTTATCCTCAGGACTGGGTCATGGGTCACGGGCCCTGTGCTCCTAAGTCACTCCTGTGCCACAGGAGTTCAGCATGTGAGTTTGACCTGAATTCGGCCCGTTTCACATGTGATGTGCACCAAATCAGAGAGACGGCCGTTACATTACATTACATTCATTTAGCAGATGCTCTTATCCAGATCGACTTCAGGCACAGAACATAAGTGTATCCATTCAAGTTGAATGAGTGACAGTGTCAGACCAGGTTAACAACACATCCAGACCAGTGAGAGTGAGCACAACACTATTCAAGCCCTACCACAAGTTACCTTGTGCAAACCGACTAGACAAGGGAAGCCATGTACATAACGGACAGGCCCCCCTCTGAGCTGACTACGCAATGGGTCAGAGGGACAGACAGACAGAATGACAGAGAGCTGGACAGCATGGAAATCCCAGCAGCAGAGACAGGGCGTTTGGAAACATGGACATCCTGAAGTCGAAAGGACTGCTGGGAGATCCTGAGGCTGCAGTGGGCCTCCAAGGAGAGGCTGGGAAGAGCATTGGAGATCCCAGGAGTGATTAGAGAATTGGGAGTGCAGACTACAGGGTATATGAGGTCTGGGTTACAGGAAAACCCAAGAAGTGGAACTACATAAAACACTCAAATATCACAGTCCAGCAACAAATTCAACATAAGCTCCAATTCAATTGGAGGTTTGAGAATTATAAAGTACAAATTAATCTGATCGTTCATGAGCATCAAGTTGTGTTTTGTCCAGAGAAGATGTTCAAACACTTATCCAAATGAAATGACTTACCTCGACAACTTGCCTTGAATCCAACCTGAAGTTGAAGTCTCCAAAGACAAAATATGGCACCTTTTCATACCGCTGGTCTGTAATCCTGCAAAGGACAAAAAGAGTAATTATAGAACGAGCTTGGCAAATTCAGGTGGAACTGATTATAACATAAACATTACAACATGCATCATAATAAATCCATCGCAGTGTGGGATACCTTGACATTTACTTGTCAGTACCATTTGCCATTTTAGATTCTTTGGCAGTTCTCTGAAGTGCACAGCGCCACCTGGTGGTAGCCACCACAGATATATTAAAAGAAGTATTAATAAACCACAGTTTAACAAACATGCATAGAGCGAATGCTTCAAATCAGACACACCATCGCTCCTCACAACCACAAGCATACAGGTGCGTTTATTTCCTTTAGCTGGAAAGGACCTGCAATAACGGCAACGATAAGATGAACCGAATCACGGTACCGACGTTAATCAGCGGTTGTGTCGCAGTCGAGGTCGTGCCGCAGTGTAGAGTAACACTGAGGGGTAAAGATTCATGAAGTCCGGGATTTCAGTGCCATGGAGCACTTCCAAGGGAGGACCACCTCAAGGCAACAGCAGCATCTCAGCACATTTAAAACGCGACTAAGCCCGGCATAATTAACTCCTTTACCTAATCATTCACTTAAAAGGGCTCCTTTTAAAGCACAGAGATAAGAAATTAAAGAGAGAAGGTTCCTCTTGTGTAATTAATGATTCAGAATGCTTGCCTATCTAATCAGAGGGATAAATCTGAGAGACTCTACCCTGATAACAATATATTTATGACACCATAAAAGAGTCTCTGCTGTTGGTCTCTTCCTGGCCCTCTGTCGTAAAGCAAAGCAGGTAGTCCTACGGAGGGGAGAGGAGGTGGCGGTGTCGCGGTTTCGCTCTCTCTGTCACGCTGCAGGACCGGGCAAACACACGAGGGCGGGCGCCCGTTTACAGGGCCCACATTTACGAGGCGGCGCCGCTCGTCAAAAATGCTCCCTGACGGGTTTGTGTGCGTTTTTAGTGTTCCGGCGACGAAGGCTGTCCGACCCCTCTCACGTGGCCCGCCTGCAACCTGACAGCGCCTCCGCTCGAACCGCCAGCATTTCCGCTCCGGTTTTTAATTTGAACAGCAGTGGGCGATTGTTATGTTAACACAATTCGGCCTTTGCAGCTCTGGGCCTTGTAAACTGAAGGGTTGATGGCAATTAAACGCTGAAGATCTCAGCCTTACACCTGTTAGCCAGAGTCACTGGCTAACAGGCCCTGTAAAGAGGCGACGGGAGCGCGCATTCGCCCCTTCCCCTGGTGAGAGAGTGACTGAAACCGAGTGATGCCCACACCTCCTCTCCCCTCACGACGGAGGGCCAGGAAGAGACCAACAGCAGAGTGTCTTTTATGGTGTCATAAATATATTGTTATCAGGGTAGAGTCTCTCAGATTTATCCCTCTGATTAGATAGGCAAGCATTCTGAATCATTAATTACACAAGAGGAACCTTCTCATTGTGAGAAGCCACTGTCAATCTTAAGACGGTGAGTCACAATTCAAGCCTCCCTTTTCTTGTGTACTATTTGATGAGTCAGACATGGAAAATATCTCTCTGCAGAGGTGAAAGAGCAAATACCAGCCTCCATTACATCTCTGTTTATAAGGCATTGTGTTTTTTTTGGTCTGGTTGGCTGATGCCTTTATCCACGGTGACCTGCACAGCATTTTTACATTTGATTAATTTTTGTATCAGAATATTTACCGGAATAATTCAAATCAACACAAGGGTGCAACAGCGGTGTCCCACCTGGGATTCGAACACGGAACAGAGTGTGTATGAGCCCCATTTCCTAGCAACCACACCTCACTGCTGCCCGTGCCTACACCTGCTGCCGAACCAAAAAAAGGCACTAAAAATACATGGCCGTTCACAGGCTTGTTCATTACCCTTGCAGTGTGACTGCGGCCATGTTCTTCCTCCGGCGATAAACGGCGTGACACAACGCGTAATGCTTGTTTCTCTGCTTCCCCACAGAGCAGCACTGGTCAGATAAACAGGCCCCCTCTGACACGGTTCATGAAGCTATGAGAGGAGCCCTGCCGAGCCACCCTCGGCCGCTCTAACACGCCGCACACTGGCGTGCCTCTCAGGGCCCCTCTGTGGTCCCACGCGGAGGCCAAACCTGCCCCTTTATCCCGCTAATAGCCATGTCTAATACCGTAGCCTCCTCCGTTTTGTCCTCAGTCAAGGTATCAGCTGCAGGTCAGAAGGTAACGTTCTGTTTACACGATTATTTCCTAAAGCACTTGTGGTGACCCAGCGGTGTGAGAGTTGACTTTGCTGGCCTTTGTGCGGGCTGAAGAATCGGCACATTAGCCACAGGGAGCTGGGTCTGAATGGCCTGAGGTGGGGGGTCCGGGGGGGGGGCCCCTGTGGGCCGCCCAGCGGGGACTCTTATTAGCCGCGTCATCACAGTTCATTCAGGCAAACTGTAACAGTGTCACCGACATTCCCACACAAAGACAAAGTTCTTTCCACAGTCTATAAACATGCTTCCCCCCCGGCCAATTCACGGTGTGGGGATGGCCCTGAAAGGAGCTCTTCACAGCCCCGCTCGGCTCTGAGGGGGGGGGCTATCCGTCAGGCCTTCCTGGGAGCACACAAAGACGGGGTCAGCCGCTGTATATAACACAGCCCCCTGCTCTGCTCCCAGGCCCCCTACAGAAAGGCCACAAAGACCTGGGAGAGCATTCCTCTCACACTCTCACTTCCACACACACGCACACACACACACGGACACACACAGAGACACACACGCACACTTGCTTATTCTCTCTCTCTCACAAACACACACACACACACACACACACAGTCACACAATCCCTCTCTCACACACAAATACATGCTTGCTTGCTCCTCCACTCACCCTCTTTCTCTCCATATCACAGACACACACAGAATCACTTCCAAATACAAATAAACACAAACACTCCACTTATAAACACACTTGCTCTCTCTCCCACTCTCTCATATGCGCGCGCCCACACACACACACACACACACACACACACACACACACACACACACACACACACACACACACACACACACTGTCCCTCCCTCCGCCGGTTTCTTCCCGTGTCTGATCTAGAAACACTTGTGCTTGTTATTGACAGATGACCACAAACAAACTGGAGGGCATAATCTGGCTCTCATTTATGAATCACTGAGTGTGTGAGGACTGTTTGTGTCCAGAGAAAACTATCTGCAATGAACACGGGAGTCAAACACGCTGAGCAAGCAAAGCGACAACTGTGTGATTGTGTAGATTTGCCAATCCATGTAAAAGATTTCAAAGAATGCTAAAATTGTAAAGAATTTGATCTCTGACTGGCCAAGGAATGGTCTCGGGGAGGCCCCTGATTTGACCTTTCACCTTCAGAGGTGGACGACAGGGGCATGAGCCCATTCTACTTTTTAAAACAGAGATGTCCGGCCTGGAGGTCGACAAGAGGTTAGTGAATCAGCCACCAACCTGAGCACAACACCCAGGAGGTGACCTCGGACATTCATTCATTCAGACCGTCATCATCATCATCATTCTTAAAGGGGCTGACCAAATGATCTGGTCATGATCCCTTGTCAAAAATTAAGATCCAACACGTTTTGTGGCATGCATCAGGAAACTTATATGCACGACTGAGCATTCCAAACCGAGTCCAGTGAGCCGAGATCCTGACTCTCCTCTGGTCAGTGATGCATCCTGTACTGGATAATAGTCAGGTTTCCTTTGAATGAACAGACAACTCCAAAACCCTGTAAAGAAAACTAATGATCTCTAATCAACAAGATGCTAAAAAAATCACTTTAAAAAAAACACAAAACTATGAGCCTAGTCTATAGCCTAGAACTATGTTCATTTTGTGCACAGTGACTCCAGATATTATGCTAAAAGTGAGACAGCTATCCAGCAGAGAGCTCTTTTCTGATAGGGTGTTGTGTTCCTGCTGTCCCTGCAGTGGAAAAGCTCAGACTCTGAAAACCACACACCAGAGCTCTGCAGAGCGCAGAGGAGTAGACTGACCCAAATCTGTTCTTCTTTAGCTCTGTAGAATGCTTGCTCCATGCGCTGGCTTTTTCACCAGCCACAGTCACAACTACAGAATTTGAAAATGTATAAACTGAGTCAAAATGGCAGCAATAAAAAAAGGTTTTCACTCCACAGGTTGACACAGCCCTGCCCCCTTTCTGCAGCTCCGTCATGACTCGCACTCCCCGCGCTACTTACAGGCCATGGATTTGCAGGCTCGTTCACTGACAGCCTGTGTAAAAGGAGAAGATGCTGAAAGCTTCGAGAGAAAAGCCTGCCGTGTCCACGCTCTCCACGCGAGGAGGTGTGTGTTCACTCCCTGCTACACAGTCCACTGTCCTGCTCATTTTTTTTTAATTTCCCTTGTAAACTAATAACCGTGCTGCTTCAACATTTATAGACATTTCTGTTCTGGGGGGGAGGTACCGCAGAGGGTCTGCAGCTCACTCTGAATTCAGCACAAACTGTTTACTTATATATGATTTATAACAACATAAATGTATTGTGCTGATGAACAAGGTGAATCTACTGAATTCCTTTCCATTCTTCCAATATTAAGTTCTCAAATTTACCAGCCAAAAATAAATCAACATGAAATGACAGTGTCTTGGCCACTCCCAGCTAACTCACTGGTGAATGGATGCCACCTATGAAAGTGCAGAGAGGCTTGTGTGAAGGCTGACCACACAGTGACAGCCCCCCCCCCCCCGCCCCACCATCCCTCAGGGGGCCCCCCAAGGTGAGGAGGCAGTTCACAGAGTCACTGCCGGGGGACACTAATACCCCTATTCACCACTGACCCGGGGGACGATCCCTATCACAGCCTCCGACAGGCCGCACACACACCACCCACAGCACCCACTCCTACCCAGCATGCATTTCAGCAGAAAAATGCAGGTTAGGGAAAACAAACAAACAAACAAACAGAAAAAGCAGGGGCGTCCTTCACTTAAAAACAATTAAATGAAACGGCACCGCGCTGGTTCTCAACGGTCCGTTCTGTGTGTAATTAGCGACGTGACAATAAGCTCTCAAAGCCACATCCTTTTACACGAACCCACACACACACACACACACACACACGCTAATAGATTCATCCGGCTTTATGGAGGATCTCCTCGCAATTATTCGCTGCTCCCTCCAGCTGAACATGTCTATTGCCTGGAAACTGAGTCCCCTTTCTCTGCTCTTTCAGCTGCCTGTTCTGGGAAAAGCCGAAAGGGAAACATTTAGATTGGAGGGGTCTTTGAGACACGCTGACAGTTGACTGATGACCGTCCATAAAATGACAAAGAATTGTTGTGTGGTGGCCAGTGGGGCCCATTGCGGCCCCCTGGGAAACTAATTGCTCTGAATTGTTAATGGCAACATTATTTTTCTGCCAATCATTGCTTTTCAATGCCCGAAAATGAGCATGAAACAAGCCTTTTGACTGAACATAAAAGTTAAATGTCCCAATGTTGATCAAATTAACTTCAGCTATGTGACAATGGACTATATTTGTGAGAAAATAATGGAGGGGGACAAAGGCTGTCTTTATGTCCAGATTTCACAGTTGTAATGTAAAACTGTTCCTGCTCAACCAGGGACAGTCATTCTCAAAAGGGAGGAAGAAAAAATATTGAAACAAAAATACACAAAAGAAGTTCCTCTCCAATGAAACGAAACATTTATTTGTTGATTTTATTATTTTCTTTTACTCTGCGGCCTCTTTGCCATGTTGTACAATTTGAGGAAGTCGCAGAGCTTGGCAAACAGAGGTAGAGGCCGCTGAATTAGTACATCACATCCTGGGCCCGTTTACAGTTTCAGACCCTGGCGTAACTAAGCAAATTAGAGGCTTTTATACTAAATAAAGCCGAGCTTGTTTTTTAAGGGGAGATTTTAAGGCCTTTTTGGAAGATAAATCTACTAACCAAGACAACCTGATTCAACTCAATCCATTCAAAAGCATAGTTAGCCAAACAGGAGCTGCAATACCAACTTTTAAATGTACAACTGCAAAGAAAAAAAAAACTTAATTTAAATCATGAGCTCCATGAATACTAAGTAAGAATAAAAAAAAAATTAGCGACATTAAGAAAGGGGAACAAGCAAAAAAAAAAAAAAAAAGAGAATGACTAACATGATTCAAGCTCCCATTTAAGAGTGAAAGACAAGAAGAGGAGGAGCGAAAAGCGGAAGAGAAATATAAAAATAAGCACGGCGCATTCCAGGCAGGACCTTCCGGAGCTCACTGAAAAGCCACACAAACAGAAAAGAGGAAAGAAAGGGGAAAAAGGGAGTGTTTTTTGATGTGATTCAATGGGAGTTTAGCTGGCTAAACGGTGTTCCTTCTCAGCATTGTTCCCGGGGCCTTGAAGTGCTTTGGAGATAAACAGCGTTTAGCAGTTAAAAGAGCAGGAGGAAAAGCCTCATCAGATAGCTCAATGGGCTGTAAGCTGCATTATTGGCTCTGGGCAGATAAGAGGGATCCGGGGCTCGCGGAGGAGTCCCCCTCTGCCTGTCTGACCCTCTGCTGCAGCGAACGGCAGCTAGAGCACTGCTGGAGGTAGCAAGCAACACCCCCCCCCAGGGAGAGATTAGAGCTCCAGAGAGAGAGAGCAGGAGGGGGAGGTATTTTTACACTATAGATATTCTCACTTTCCCCTCTTCCTGCCTGCTCTCTGGACAGAGTCAGCGGACAGACAATGGGTAAAGATGGTTCCCAACCGGCCGCTGAATGGGGACACTGTTGGTGGCATCGCTTCATTCAAAGCCAGCCTGGGAGCATTGTCCCCGCAGATTGGCGGATGAGAATGGAGTTCGCTGGTGGCTGCCAAAAGGTTAGCGCTCCCCGTGAAAGCAGCCCTCCATTATTCACTGGTCCTACAGAAGCGGGCCCTTTGTGTGCCGCACCCCCACCCCCCCTCCCCAGGCTTGCTGTTTTCAACGCCCGCGCTCCGGATCTGCGCCCAGGTGCACCCCCAAAGCGAGCGATTCAGGCGCGATGTGCGCCCCGCGTCCGGACCCGCTGGCCATGCCGGACCCCCCCACCACACACACACACACACACACACCCCCAGCCTCAAAAAACCCTGTACCATTGTCACCTTCTAATGGCATACGCAAGAGCTAAGAGCACAGCTACCTCCTCAGCTCGAGAGTGGAAGCGAAGAGGGTCGCCCCTCAGCGGCTCGTTTTTAACAGACTCTTACTGCATTATTAGCACTTACACTTCTGATTGAGGAGTATTTACGAGGGGACCTTCAAAATAAATCAATTTCCACACCATGACAAAAGCGGAAAAGGAACAGTCAAAGTCCTAAATGTAAGCAACAGGAAAGGCCTTTCCGAACTTCATTATGTACATAAATCTTTTTACATTATGGCTTTATAAAAAAAGTAAAAGGTGGCATAGTCCTAAAACACCTCCACTTCCCTTTCCATTAAATTTGCTCCATTCTCATATCAAATGAAAAATGAAGAATGTGAAAAGGAAGAAAAATGTTCTTTGATATATAAAAAGCTCATATTTTACAAGTGTCAAAACATCATTAATTATGCCATTTGTGTGTACAGTTATTCAAAGTGATCTGGCAGAGTTGGTAAAAGTTACTGTGCATCCAGAATTCAAACTCAACAGGAGTTCAAATGATGTCTCCTCGAATGAAAGTGCCACAACATGCAACTTAGTGTGAGGTGGCAGGCATGTCACACTGTCATATCTACACTGTCAGAGGATGACTGGGAAGTAACTGACTCATGGACTGTTCCATTTTATGCCTGGGGGTGACCAGGTAGGGGCCGTTCCATTCTCGGTGTGGGAATGACTATGCAGTAGGTTGTCCAATTATAGATTTCTGTATTCCCGTGAGTGTGCACACCTGTTCGCCCTACTTACAAGTAACTCGTGAAAAGAAAGGCAGCACACAGGTGCCAGAGAGCATAGGTAGGGGATCTCACCTGTCCAAAACATAGCCGAGGGCCTTCTGTCGCGTCCCCGAATACACGGACGGGCTCTTCTCCCAGGCCACCAGGTTGGAAGCGTCATGGAACAGGTGAATGTTCACCAGGTCAAAGGCACTGCAGGAACACCAAACAGAAAGCGAGTGTGTAACAATGACGCTCTCACACACACACTCAGTTTTACCACACACCCACACATTCACATTAATAGAGCTCAGTGTTCAACGTTTCTCAAATTTGCTACTTTGAGGCTTAAGTCAAACATTCTGATCTTTTTTAGTGATGGGAGATGGCGGGCTGTACTTCAGATATAAGGCTGTCCAAAACAACTTACTGTTTAAAAGTTGAATAAAATACAAAAAATATGCCTGTATGTCTGAGCTAATTTTTGGAATGGAGACAGGGTAAAAATAAAAGATGTGCTGCTAAGCATACTAGGAAAGAGACGTACAGACACAGGGTGACATATAAACAGCCAGACTGAGGCATGACAAACCCCGAGGGACTGGCAGTCTGTGGCACTGCATGGAAAGGAGCTTTCTGTCTGTGCGCCCAAAATCCGCTTCACGCACCCCCCCCCCCCCCCATCCCCTGCCTCTCCGCCCAGAGTGTGTGCTACCGTTTCATCCCCTTTCTTCTCCTGTCATCCTTCTATTAGATTACAGCCCTCCCCTAGGGGAGCGAACGTGGACATTCATCCAGCACAGGTTCAATTGCATGTAATGTTTTCTGTCATCTGTCATATGCAACTTCTTGACTAACGTGATTACGTCTAATCCAATAGAGCCGATTCCTCGCACGGTGGCGGGAGTGGATCCCGATGACCCTCCTCTGAGGCGCCGCAAGGCCTTGTGGGAAAAAGGCTGCTTAAGGAGGCATGACACCAAAGAGGAGCTGTAGACTCACCATTCTGCCAGTGCCCACCGAGTCCTGATGAAGCCTTTTCTGGACCACTTGCACTGTGGAAGAGAGAGAGAACCACACACACACACACACACACACACACACACACACACGCACACACACACATGCACACACACACACCATCAAACACTGTCACAACCTAATAAACATGCAGTGCATCAAAAATTACATCAACAATATGTCAAAAAAATATTATTAACTATGGTTATGGGATAAAGTGATGCTCTCGCTGAGAATAACAGGACCTTATTTACTGCCTCAGAAATATGCCAGATATACACAACCTATTTACAAACAGATAGGTACGGAAGTAATTCAGGTTATGTGCTTTGCTCAAAGGTATAACTGCAGTGACCTCGCTGGGATTTTAACATGAAACATACAGTACAGTACCTCCAATTGGACGTTATTACATCAAGAGCTGGTTTGGATCTCATGCCTAATCTCGTACATGCCACATGATTTGTAGAGGAGGTCATTATTAAATGAGGCCATTATTGAATGAGAGGCAAGTTGGTACTGCGCTCATCTCCATTTTGAATAAATAAATTAAAAAAAAATCTCTCTGAATGCACTAATGAGGAGTAAACTGCAGCGATGAATAAGGCCATTAAGTCTTAGGTCGCATAATTACAAATTGACTAACTTTATTTAAAAAAAACTCAGATGTGAATTAAAGCTCGAGAGGCATTTGATCGCGTTTCAGATCCTTCAATCTGCATTAGTACAAGATTAACTGTATCAAATTCAATTACATTAGCATACTTGAATTAATCCATACCAGCCCGCAGAATGTATGTGCCTAATTACAGCTCCCTGTCAAACTCCTATGAGGCTGCTCTGTCAGTGAGCAACGCACATCAGCACCGGCAGCTTTTCAGTTTGGCAAATCACAAACATACTGAATCTGATTTCAGCCAATTCATAAAAAAGGCCGATGAGTGAAGGTACTGCAGAGGAAAAAAAATGACAGAAAATGAAACACGAGCGAGCAAAAATAATGAAAACAAAACATTAAAAAAGGACATTCCTCTTTTTTTCTCCCCTTGAATTCACCAATAATGTGTGGGAAAACAAGCTTCCCTGTTCCCAGAATGCAAAGAGGCATACGGTTTTTTTCTGAATATAAAAAGAAAAATATATAAGACTCAAAGAACAATTTCAACCAGAAAGCACTGTGGAGGTATGTGAGGGGTTCTATTCCCTGACCAAATTGCCTGCAGTGAGTGGAAACCAACTGTGTCCCAAATGCAACATGAATAAACCGCACAGACCAGCACACGCGCTCAGCCCACAACACCAACGAAACTATAGTTCAGCGACCAGTGCTGCATTGCTGATTAATGTCATATACCCTGCGATACGAGTGGCTTCCTTTCCAATATCTACCTCCCGCACCTCCGTCCTTCTCAGTCAACAGACTCCTCCCCCTACACGGGGGTCAAAGTTCACTCAGGTCAAGTTAAAAAGCGGCCGGGGGTCGGGAGTCACAGGGGCGAGGTTTCCCGTGCTACGTCATGACAAATTGCCGTGGGCACGCCTTGCGAGCCCTGCCCCCCGACGCGGAGGTCGTCGCCTGCGAAGGCCGGCCATCTCAGCGGTTTTATCACAGCGCATTTTGATTGAACACTCCCACTAATGTGCACAGAGCACTTCTGCAGTGCTAGGACACAACACAAAATGGGGGAAAAAAGAAATTATGTATAAAGAATGAAGATAATACTCATCATCACTAATACTTAATCAATATAAAGTACTTAATGAAAACAGAAACATCTAGAGTAAGAGGTCCCAGCTGAATGGCGTGCGCCATGGCAGTTGTTTGTGTGTGTGTGTGTTTTGTGCATGTGTATGTGTGTGTCTGTGTCTGCTGAGGGAGTGCTCTAAAGCAGGGCTTCTTATTACTCCAAGGAGGGATTTAATTTAAATTTAATTTAAAGAGCCATTAACTACAATCACACCATTAGAATTAATCACCTTCTTGACAACAAATCTGACAGCTTGACTTCCTCACCGTGTGAAAAATTGACCCAGGGTTCATCATTAGCTTATGGCAGAAAGGTATATTTTTTTCTGAATAAGCTTCTTTTCAAGCATTCTCTATACTCTTAGTAATGTATGACTGAAAATGTATAATATAGTAATATAATACTCAAAATCTTCAACAAAGAATATTATAAATGACCGCTTCTGTTACACTGTATATTTAAATGGATCTACCTGATATCTTCATAAACACTATATACTTTAATTCATAAGAATTACTTATAATAGTAATACTAATAATATTCAAACATGTGACAATTTAAATAAGGTTAATCCTAACTTTATGCCAAAACATAACAGTTAAATCACACCATAAAATGAATATAAACCTCTCTTCTCTCACTCTTCTGATGTTATTCCACTGTTTAGTGCACTGTATTGCTTTTGTAATTCACATAAAAAGCACTTATTACTTAATACTCTGATAACTGTTCTGCTTCTCCTTACTGAAGCAGTACTGAAGCTTCTCCTTACTGTCAGTCTTATCAGAGGACTTCAGTCATCATTCTGTTGAGCGTACCATTTCCAACAGAGGAGTATGTAAGAAAGCGCCTGCATGTTTCAAACCTATTACTGGTTAGTGGTCATTGTAACAGTCCCTTTCCCCTATGTGGTCTCAATGATGACCCAAACAAAGAAAAAGTTATATTTCTCACTTCTTGGCACTGCAGTTGAAATCACTCAAATCAGTGTCTTGAGAAATCTGACATCAGAATCTCTTAGGCCCACACATGGGTCATCCAATGAGAAATCATGTTTTTTCTACCATCTGACTCCTGCTGACAGGGTTATTTCTCCTTGCTGGGTAGCGTCACAAGTTCCACCCACCCATGCAAGACCACACCCTTTCCTCCAGGAGGCGGTGGGTCTCAGCTGAAGGTCACAGGGGTCACAGGTGACATGGGTTGACCTTGGATGGGCAGCCTTGGGTTGCTGGCACTGACACTGATGAAGGGGTACAGGAATCGGGGAGGGGGATACTCTCTGCTTTCCTACTTGTAGGCCAGAGCATGGGGGGCGTGCATGGGGGTTGTGGGGGGGGGGAGGGGGGGACAGGGGGCAAAACTGTCAAATGGATTTTTCATTAAAGGTAGCAAGTCCAGCAGTCCATAAACCCTCTCCCTGTGTCTATTGGTCGTTTCCCTCCTAACAAATGTCACGCGTGCCGAAAGGGCCAGGGGGCCTGAAGGATATTCTCTCATTTTATCCGCTGTCCTTTTTCCATCTCGGCAGAAAGACCACCTACCCATAAATAACGCGTGCAGGGGGCCGGGGACAGGCACCGGGCGAGGGAGGGGTTACAAAGGGCAGGTGTCACAAATGCACTGTGAGTAATCTGTAATACACACAAACCCAGATTGATGTGGCCCGGTGCTGGGCCCCCATTCATCTTTATCCTCACAGCCCTCACTGAGAGGGCCACATCAAATTAGAGAGAGCCCCCCAACAGGGACTTTTACAGGAGTGACCTGGGGGGGGGGGGGGGGGGTGCTGACTGATTAAAGTAGAACAAACGGCGGGTTACAGTCACTCATCGGAGCAGGAGCGACTAAGATGTGTAGGTGCTGGTGGGTTGAACCCAGCCGAGCCCCCGCACACAAGCCCTGACCCCATCCACCTAAAACACTGATCCAGGATAAGGGGCTGCAAATCTGTTCTGATCAATAACCTCTTTACCCTCCCATTACTACACTGCACTGGAATCAGCCCACCAGACAGGGCAGTTACAGCTAGTCAAGAGCCATGTCTTCAGTTGTCCCCACAGCTACCTGTACTGTGAAATGACTGGGTGTGAAATATCCTGTTGAGGCTTTTAAAGCACTGTGCAACGCTGCCAAAAAAAGAGCACACAACCTGCCACTGAAAGAAATTATAAATCAAATCGAAATGACAGTTGGCCAAATCTATCATGGCGACCTTTCAAAAGATATGTGGATCCTGTTTTGGCCAGTTCCTTCCTACTCACTTCACAATGGAGGTTTTCTTTCTCTCCCTCTCTCCAACACGGAGCTATAACTCAGGGAGATGTGTATGAATTCTGATGTGTTTTGCATATTGGGAGGGGTTGTCATTTTCACCAGACAGAAGCCCCACTCCCCTGGGGATATTGTGGGCGGGTCTGTGGGACGCCAGCAATCCCTCGACAACATGAAACACTGCTGCGGGGGGGTTGGATGGTGAAGGTGGGAGAGCGGACGTTGCTGAAGTCACTTTCGGTAAACACTGGTAGCGCACACACACACAAACACGCACACACAGCGAGTGATGGATGGACCAGGACAGTTTCTCCTTGTTTCATTGCTAGCCTGATACTGAAGCGATGTTCCTGTCTCTCTATAATGTCCCTCTAGCTACACGTGAGACAGGTAAGGCAGTTTATCAAAGGCAGAAAATACCAGCGGAAAAATAACTCAGTCTACGGTTGCCCGCTCAAGTCTAGCCTCCAGCTACGTACATTTTCTTTTTCAGAAGACAGAACAAGAAAATAATTCACAACATATCCTAATTACAAAACTGACCTGCTGCACTTAGACTCAAAATCCTCCAGCTAACAAACTGTAATATATATCTGTGACAAAAAAACAGTCTCCTTTTTTTCAGTTATTTACAATGCTCCTTACATGGTATTAAAAGGCACGGCATATATTTCACAGTCTTCAGAGAGTCCAGTTAAATTCTCGCACCTCCCGGACAGTCAAACGTCTGATGCATCATGCGTTTTACGCAAAACAGGAGGCGCGAAACCCACAACGCAACAGCATTTCGTCTTGTCCCAGATCCTCTGTTAATAGGATTCCTTTAGGTTGTAGATGGATGGCGAATACAGGCCGTTTCATCTACTAAAAGACAACATAAATCAGCGCAGAGGAAGCCGAGACGGCACAGAGGTTATCGCCAGACTGCCTTCCTCATGAGAGCCTTGCATTAAAGCATTAGTGAAATTAATTCATCTTTCATAAGAG
This sequence comes from Megalops cyprinoides, assembly GCF_013368585.1. Lineage (NCBI taxonomy): Eukaryota > Metazoa > Chordata > Actinopteri > Elopiformes > Megalopidae > Megalops > Megalops cyprinoides. Next base: position 18,291,003 of record NC_050597.1, on the reverse strand, counting down.
GTTTGAGCAGTATCTGTGATCTATGATAACAACCAATTTCTCACTACGGGCTGAAAAAAAAATACTCAGCCCTGATAGACTACACAAATCTGCTCTTTTTAAATGGGCTAACATTATCTAGAGTGCTGCTCCCGGGGGTATCATTCGAGATTCATAACCCTGCCGAGGACAAATCATAAATCAGTGGAAAACTTTTGTAATTTTTCAAGGGTTTTTTTTGGTTGTTTTGTTTTTCTTCACATCGCGTGAGATTATAATGGCTGTGAATTACATTTAGCGCTTCAATCAGTGTAATTCGTTTTAGATCACCTTAAAACATGCAGAGGGGGGGAAAAACTGGGGGTAAAAACTGAAACGGAAAGAGGGATTTTTCTCAAAGGCCAGATGCATCTTCTTTGCATATATTTGTGGGCTGGCTGGTGGTGCGTGGGTAACAGATGAGACAGCAGACTCTGGATGGCACCAGCACTGTCACTCTGGAGACAGTCTATATAACTCTATCAGCAGGAGCTCTGAGCACAGCTGCTGTAAGGAGAGAAGAGCTCAGCCCAGAACCACGCCACCGATCAGAGTGACCAGCTACAGTGATAAAGTGTGAGATGGGAGTGTTACGCTCACCCACTCACAATCACCAACCTGCACATCTTTCAAAAAAAATCTTTATCCAAAACCTTACCAACACCTAGAAATGAATTTATTATTAATAACACCATTGGTAATGATGAACGTGTCACCTGCAAAACAGCTTTATGTTGGCTGGCTAGCAGGATAACAGAGATGGATGCATGCTGGTTTGCTTGTATTGCCATGTTAAGTTTCTGGAGGTATCCTATTATCTCAGTTACATAATCTGAATGTGAACAACACGGGAATGTCCTTTCCTTTCCACTCTCAACATGTGCTTCATGTGAATGAAACCCACAAGCAGTACAAATAGCCGCTATGACCAGCACCTCACTGTAAAAGCACAGACAGATATGATAGACACCACAGACAAAGCTATTACATTTAGCCGGAAAAGCTCAACCTCAAGAACTACGGCTACAACTACAGCTTCCAGAACTTACTTTCTGTCAGATTCAAGCTAACTTCTCTAAAATGCCTGCACTTATACAGGCATTTCAGTACGTTAGGACCGAAAGCATAGCAAATATGGGTCTTTTGCCACATACTTTATTCCTATTTCCCAATGATGTCACTGTTACTGTCCTCAGAGCTGAGAATGTGGTTACTTTTTTGGCCTAATTTCTTTTCAATAATTACATTTATTAAACTGGAGTCTTTAAAGTGGTATTATCCTTGTCGGGACACATAAAAGGATGGTACATATATCCTTATTCAAATGTGTGTGCTTCAGTGTGCTGTGTAATATCCGTAACAGTATTTTTAGTATTTTGTCTCTGAACTAGTGAATAATACTGGTGTATGCTATGCTGCGCTGGTCTACTGGACTTTTAAATTTCTTTGTTGCAGCTACTGTAATCTCACACAATATAAATTGCTGTGCGGTACTATTAAAAAAATGAATTTCAGTGTTAACATGTTGTATTAGATGAAAAGTCTTCTTATATGCAGAGTTTATGGTATTTTTTTTTAGTTTACTACTGTAATTTCACTGGCAATAGAATTTTTCATTTCCAATCACTTGGTGAAGTGTTCTTTAAAGTGTAATAAGCAAACTTAAACTATGTTGCTGCAATACACATACAAATATCTGATTTTTTTATGTATTAAAATACTGAAAATTAATGTATTTAGTTCAATAAATAGAATGTGTTTATACTACCTCACAGCAAACACTCTTAAATCACAAAAACACCCGTTGTCCTAATACAAGTGCACAGATACTGGCTCCTAGGCAGAGTTACAGATTACTGTACTGTCTGAAAAGCTCTTCAGATGTGAGACCATATTAATAGAGGTCTGAAATGTATGTTGAGTATAGAGTCTGTTTCTGACAGGGATGTAAAATGGTAGTAACCCTGTGGTCATTATGAGATGTCTTAATCATTGGTGTTATCCGATGTCCCCTCCCTATCTCCGTTCCACCAGAGGCACCCCTCAGCACCCAAACCCTGTGAGGACCATCCCATCCACCCACCTCAGGGAAATACTCCTGAGGGAACTTCTCCTTTTCCAGCATGGAAGTGCTCTCTAGTGTGTCCGAGTAGATCTCCTTCCCCGTCACCTTCTTGTACTTCTTGGCTGGAGTGGGAGAGAAAGAGAGAGAAAGAGAGAGAGAGAGAGAGTAAGAGACATTATGATACAGAGAACATTATTAGAGGCATTATTATAATTATTTAACTGTGATGCCGGTGTTAATAATACAGCTTCACCAGAGGAAATGACAGAGAGGAGTAAGAAAGGCAAGTAGCTCAGTCTGTGCGGCTGGAGCTGTGGCCTTTCTCTGGCAACTGCTCCATCTACTGGCTGAAAGACGTATTGCTCCTCTCCCTGCAGCGAGGAGAAATAGACATGCTGTGCCCTTATTAGAGGGGTGAACTGCAATGGTGTCCCATTTTCATTCCAAGTCAGCTGCGACAGTAGAATAATTACCTGTATCTGAAATTTACATCACCAGTATTTGTTACCTTCTGACAGGCTACATTTGTCACAGAGCTGAACTTTGTTTTGGCTACACAGGTTTCCCATCAAGACCCAGAATATCCCTTTAAACAGGTCTTTTCAGCCCACTGAAGCCAAGGCTTTACCTGGGTTTAGCTCTGGCCCTAGCTATGAGCATGCACACCTTTAGGGGCCAATGGCAGGACATGAGTTAAGACTGTGCTGCAAACCCACTTGTGGACAGAAGCCACTCTCTCACATGATATCTCCTGAGATGGTTCCTCCAGAGGGAAAAAAGCACCTATCAATTTGGGTCATATACTGAGGACCAGGAAGCAGGATGGCAAACACCTCCACCCTGGGGAAGAGCTGCAATTGGATGAAGCATGTTTTTCACCATATGGGCCCAGGAGAGAATTAGCAGAAACACGCTGCCCTGGTTGTGACTCTAAGGTACCAAGTGAACACCTTTGCCTGGGTGTACATTTGTTTGTACATGTTTATGTTTATAATGGGATAAAGCACCCTCTACCTCCCTTTTTTTGGAGTCAAAAATGCTGTGAGCTAGAAATGGTCAAAAGAGCAGTCCTGGTCTTGTGTGAATCTTCACATTCCCGCATCATGTGCGAGGCCTGTGCTGTGTTTATACACTTCATTTCCAAAACGAATCTACCATGAGGAAGAAGCCGGCAGCACTGGGCAGCTCAGCGGTGAAACCCCCGTCCCGTCCTTCGCTGGGTGACCTGTCACCGCGTTAATGCTGACTCCAGTCTAATGGCACGCCTCCCTTCACCTCTATATCCCAGCTTTAATTAGTGAGGCCGCTGGGACGGTCCCCCCTGACACCGGCCAGTGATGAGTCCAGCTTAACTGTCCAATAACTTCTATACACAATTACTGTGGGGAGAAATCTCATGAATTAAATCCTAATATTAATAAGCATTTCCTTCCACCACTCCCCCCACCCCCATACTGGTTTTGACAGCACTGGTAATGACTGGTGGTAGTCAGGGAGGCCACTGCGTGCAGTGCGCTGAAACAGTGGAGACGGCTTCCTGCCAGGCTGGGAGCGGTGAGTTACGACTCTTTTTGTTAAGAGAGAGAGAAAAAAAAAACAGTGAGTGACTCACCTTTAAAATCAAACTGGTGGATGTTTTTCAAGGTTTCGTGGATAAAATAGCAACTTCCTAGTGCCTGCAAAAGAAAGAAGTGAAATGAAGTTAAACAAATGCGAAACAGACAGGGAAAACAGTACTTGCGGTAGTGTTTCTAGTCAGTCGGATGAAATGGAACATTGCAGCACATTGCAGTCCAGCAATATGCTTAGAAACAGAGTTTTATGGAGCACACATGTATGTATAAAATATACAGTGTCCACTACACAGGTGTAAAATCTGCAGTATCTGCAAACATGCTGGCTGCAGAGGCTAAACATATAGCACAATATAAGCTACGCTGGCTAACAGATTGAGTGCAGTGCTTTTAAAATCTGAATAAAAAAAAAAAGAAAATGTCTTCTTGATACTTCAAGAAATACAGGACAGGAGAGGATTTCGCTGGGCTATGGAATTTGCTTAAGAAGGATTATATAATGGTTCTAAAGTTCTTAGGCAATGGTGATTTCAGAAAGTTTTCACAAACAAACCCCATAAAAAAAAGCCCTGGAAGGGGATTGGATCCAGTTCACAGTTCGCTATGCACTTTTTCCCCTCCTCTCTTCCTGATCCACGCTATAAAAAAACGCCTCCGTTTGTGAGGCGGGCAGACTGCTCTGAGATCAGCCCCTGTGTTTGTTCTCACTCCTCTCCACAGGGGGAAGCAGGATGCAACTGGACATCATTTCTCACGCTGAGTAACACTTGTCCACATTTTCACAGGTTTCACTGAGCAGCCGTGGCTGGGTGTATAAAGCTCTAACAGAAGACCTGGAATGGAGGAATTGGGGGGGGGGCACAGAGAGAACCACAGCCGTAGCTCAGAGGGGAGAGGATTTAGCTCTATTTTGTTGTCTCTTTGTGGCAGAGACGCCCTCTTTGGCAGGCCGAGTTTTGGCTCAGCCCGTACTGCATTATTTATGAGAGGCAGACGCATCCTGAGATTAAACATTTGCTGATTTGTCAAAAGCACAAACATGAGGTCCTGCCCATCTCCTTGACATAAAAGTTCATCCAACACAAAACACTGTCATGCATTTAATTGATGAGAACACTGCCTTGTGACCCAAACAAACTGCTCTCCTTTGTCTCTTTCCCCTGCTTTTGAAGGTGGAAAAACCGAGGAATAGCGTCGGGTAGACTCTCAAGGTTAGCGCCCAAGTGCAGAAGGACAGCTGCCAGTAAAGGGCCTGCTTATGTCTGGGCTTTTGCGTATTCTTAAAGTCAAGCAGTCTGTGGATGCCTCTGTCTGTGTGTGTGTGTGTGTGTGTGTGTGTGTGTGTGTGTATGTATGTGTGGTGTAGAGTACAGTGGTGTGTGTAGCAAAGTGGCACTGTAATGCCATAAAAACAGTGCTGTTACAATTATATGAAAAAGAGAATAAAAATCCATTTTCACAGTGCCATTTCGACTTAATTGACAGCTGCTTCCTTTCCAAAACACTCAAATACAAGATAGATAGCTATCGCTACGGTATTTTAATCTGCAGTTCCAGATTGCTAACCTACCCAGCACTGTACACTTTTACACACTGCTCTGAAACCTCCAGACTCCCTCTAACACACACCCCAGAGAAAAAGCAAAGAAGCCAGTGAGCAGGTACAGTTAAAAACACAGAATTAATAAAAACGTGGAGAGGAAGAGGAGAGGAAAATCATATCAATGAAGTCCTTTTTTTCCCCTCATACTGGGCTTAACTGGATTCCAAGACTGAATGATCCATTCTAAACCTGGGAAGTGACACTGAAACTGAATGCATGCAGAAGTACTTATGTGAGGAATTATGAATTAAGAGCACAAACAGATACTGTACAGCCAGGGAATTCAATTTTCAAATCTAAAGTAGGTTATTCGCAGGCAGCATGAAGTTTAAGAACGTAAGGTAAGATCATGGAAGCTTTATGAATGTGGTTACATGAATATGTTAGCAAGTCGTGGTGCTAACTTTAAAGGCTAGAGGCAGCTGCACATCAGTGCTGACCGGCATCTGATACCCACTCACTTTAAAACACTCATCCACTGTTAAAATACTCACTCACTGTGGAATTACCCACTTACTGTGAAAATACCCTCTCACTGTTAAAATACCCTCTCACTGTAAAAATACTCACTCACTGTGAAAATACTCACTCACTGTGAAAATACCCACTCACTGTAAAAATACTCACACACTGTGAAAATACCCAGTCACGGTGAAAATACCCACTCACTGTAAAAATACTCACTCACTGTGAAAATACCCACTCATGGTGAAAATATCCACTCACTGTGAAAATCACCTCTTACTGTTAAAATACCCACTAACTGTGAAAATGCCACCAATACTCTTTTCAAAATTGTCACTGAGTTATTACTCCATTACAACAACAAACAGGATTAACGCAAATGAAATTTACATGATCACTTCAAAGAAATCGCAATTATTTGTCTTTCAAACAAATGATAAACAATTGCACCTAAGTAACTATCTGTACAATCATAAAAATCCATACTTAACCTCTAATAAATATTTAACGTCAGAGTTCAAACCGACCGGCTCGTTTTTTCCTCCCTCCTCTTCCTACTGCTCTCTCCATGAAGAGCCTATTATACCAGCAGGGCGCAATTAATCCATTTGTCATTAGACATGACAGGCTCAAAATATTAATTAGAGCAGGTCTGCGCTGACAGGAAGTGCTTATCTTTTACCAGCCTCTTTACAATGGCCAATGTCAAGCGTATGTTTGTCACGTCCCACTTTATTGATTACCTGCCAGATTCACTTGAAATAATTAAAAGTATATTCTACATATTTATAAACCAAACTGTCACGAGTGCTACTTAATTTCCCATTAGTAAAATGCTCTCTATTAACTGCGGCACTTGTGCCAGGAGGAGGTAGGGAATGAGTAATCCCTATAATTGCAGACAGAAAGACAATAACCGCGCCATAAAAGCCGGGCTTTATTGCCCATTCTGGCAATGCTATCTCTTATCAGAGTCATATCGGCCAACTCATTCTGCAGAGATAAGCCGGGCCAAGTAACAGCTGAATTCATTGGGCCTAAAGGGATCTGACTGCAGATTATAGGTAAATATATGCTTGTGTGTAGGGCGTGTTATTTACAAGCTCTGTGTAGTGAAGCATTGTTCAGAAAAAAAAAAAAAAACCTACCTAATGGATAACCAGTTCTTAACATCTTTAAATGTTACAACTGTATGCATCTGTCATAAGTCCCTGACAACCCACAAAGACAGGTTTTACAATACTGTACTACAACACAGGAGCTCCATTCTCTAATGTCACCCTCTGCTGTGAGACTGTATATGCATTTGTTTTTGTAAGATTCAGATCAAAGCAAAACATACCCTGCTGAGTTGAGGATGGGTGAGGGTTCGAGAGTTTAGTAAAATGGGTTTTTAGAACAGCAGCTGCATATGAGCTGGACAGTTCAAATGCAAACCTTTTTTTCCATCTGGTTCCTGGATGGACAGAGTCTTTTCCTGACTGAGCCTGGCTGTCCTCACTGACACCACATGGGCCAGCCCAGCAACATATTTCTCGCTTCAAAAACAATCTTTGAGCGTATTAGAAGGAATTAATGTTCTGCGAGCAGTTGAAAAACATACACCTGTATGTGGAGTATACTGCAGAGCGTAGCAGAAATAGCAATCTAGCAGAGGAGTCTTCACAACGTACTGCCTCTCAGCTACAAGAGAGGACAGATTCCACACTGCATGAAAAGAAGTACAAATTCTCTGACCTCTAAATGGATTTTCTGCATTTAATTTGAAAAATGAGCCATAAACCAAACATAAAAGTAATAATTTCTCTACATCGGGCTGACCCATGCTTCGCCCCCAGGGAACACAGGCCGTCCAAAGGAGTGTGGCTTTCTCCACTGCTGTGTAGTCACTGCTGGCCCTGGGGGGCAAACCATGGGGTCTTTCTGCCAAGGACATTCTGTACTGCTAGAGTGCAACAGACACAGCCAGGGCAGTGAACACCAAAGTCTGAGGCACACTTAAACCACGAAAGTGCACTCTGCTGTATGAAGTGCACTACAGAGACAGCCAGGGTAGTGCACACTAAGGACTGAAGTACACTTAAACCAAGGCAGCCAGGGTAGTGCACACTAAGGACTGAAGTACACTTAAACCAAGGCAGCCAGGGTAGTGCACACTGGTCAAGTGCACTTGGACTGAGACAGCCAACGCAGCGCACCCAGTTGCTAACCTTTCTGTCAGCATACATTTTGCAAATGACAATGTGAAAGCTTGAAGCTCCTTCTCTATTGTCTGGTCTCCCCGTTTCCCTCCATATAAACTACTGTATATCAATATTGCATTTTGCGCCGTTTGATATTTTTGCGTTCCTTTATCTGTCAATATCTGCTACAATAAAACAAGGGATAAATATGTAAAAATGATGTGAAGTTCAATTTATCCCTTAATGGATGCAAACACAGGGAAGCTGACATTCTGGAATCCCTGATTAAATCAAAGCATCGTCCATCACGGATCTGTCAGAGTGGATCTCTCTCCACATGCTTCTGTGCCTCCTCTACATCCCCACTACTCTTATTACAATATCACACGCACTGTCTATTGTGTAAGTACAATATTTAACATTTATATACAGTACCAGCCAACAGCTTGGACACACCTGATTAAGATAATGGGAAACATGCATTCAAATGCATTTTGAACTAAAGAGTTACGCTTAAATGCTTGAAATTTGTTTCTTAGGCAAATATAAATAAGGAAGTTGATGCCTACATATGAATTTCTTTCCAAAAAAATTTAATTTTAAAATATATTTTTTAGCTACTTTGAAAAATCTCAAATATAAGGTAGCTTTGATTTGTTTGACCCTTGATTGGTCACTGCATAATTTAATTTGTGTTATTTCATAGTTTTGATGTCTTTCCTATTATTCTAAAATGTGGAATATAGTAAAAATAAAGAAACACCTTTCTATGAGTAGACGTGTCCAAACTTTTGACTGGTACTGCATGTTTATTCACTACATTCAAAAATGCTAACAACATTTAATAGCAGAAAATGTGCATTAGAGAGTACGTTTCTTAATTCTACAGAAGGCTTGCCAAATCCTGGTTTTATGACACTGGGGCACTGCAGAGAATTCTGGGACTGTTTTAAATGGCCCGGGTCACCCCTTTTGGCTCTCATACAACATTCATTATAGCGTGACTTCAGCAGCACCTAGGGCATTTCTGCATTATTCCACCTCACCATTAGCATTACACTTACACAGCTTCTTACATCCCGAAAAAGGTCATGGTGTATCTGAAATGAAACCCAGGGAGAACGTTTCATTGGACGAGCCAAGCGCACACCAATACTGAATAGGAAATGCTCGGTACGTGCCAAGCAAACCCTGTCCCTAGGTTGACCTGTTCCAGAGAACGACAGAAACCGCCCCGCAGGGGGAATCATTTCACTAAATAATCATGCCGCAATGAGCTCAAATACCTGCTACCTTTCAGACAGATGGTAAAATGAATGCTACTGGACTGCCCTGAGACCATATTTAGATTTTGCGTTTTCACTAGATTTTTGGTTTACTTCTTCAAAGTCGTCAGAAAGAAATTAGTAATAGTAATAGAAGCAGCAGCAGCAGTAATAGTAGTAGTAGTAATAATAATAATAACATTAATAATAATATAACTTCTGTCTGGGAAACTAAACGCAAACACACAGATCCTCCAAAAAGAACTCCGACGAGCCGGCGTCTGTGTCGATTGAGTAAAAGATCAAACAAAGCGCGGGTCGCGGCTCTACCCGAGCAGAGCACCGTGGAACACCACTTGTTATTCAAGAACCAAACTTACAGAGTGCCTTCAGAGGAGGAAATCTCCAATACTGCACAAACAGGGTGTTTGTCATTCTCTGCAATGAAAACATCCAGGAAGAAAAAAAAAAGCATCAATAGAGCCGGCGCCTTTCAGCGGTGAAGCACAGGCAGCGGGGCCCGGCGGCTTCTCCCCCCACCCCACCCGCATGTGTTTGCCAACCACAGCTCACAGTCCAATTGATTGAGTATTCACAATATTGAGCTACAGTGTCTATTATTCATTGGATGGTGGAAGAACTGACTGGATGCAGAGGGGGGAGAAAAAAACCCTCCCCTTAAAAGTTATTCTGTCACTTTTCCTGTTTGCAAACAAGCCGGATGCTGGGCAATCTATCATTCCCCGTGGCGCCCAGCGGTGCCTATTCGCATGAGGCCCTGTCAGCCTGACTCTTCCATAAAGGAGCGGGTGGAAGGCGAACAAAAGTATCAATCAAGCCGTATTTAAACTGCTATTGACTTCTGCTAAGTGTGACATTACTGAGCCTAACCTTGTTTCCCCAATCCGCGTGCACGGCAAGCTCACAGCAGTCATTCTGCATGCCTAAGGAATCCTTTTAAAACCATACCGCAATACGAAAGACCAAAGGTTAAAAACAGTACCGGAATCTCATCTGATGAGACATCCATCACAAATAGCAAGATCAATCTATTTCAGACCTTGTACGTGCGTTTATCCCCAGGAATTTTGCGACTCTATTCTTGTATGAGAGACAACAGATGTAGATACACAGGTGATGCATTCTGGGCAGGAAAACAACCCAGTCTGTATCTCAGAGAGATGGAATTCTTCATGTGTTGTTCAACATGTGACTGTATGGTGTTGACAAATTCATACAAAATACTTAGGACATAAATATTATTTATCATTTTGTGCACATGGAAATTAAATGTAGACTAATCAATATTGTGAAATACATGTTAGAGGTTCCTTCAGGACAAGTGCACTAGTTCATTAAGATGTAACACTTTAGGGTCACATGGATCTTGCAAAGAACACGTAGAGTATCAGACAGAATTTGGATTGAAACAACTTGGAGAAGAGCCTCCATTTCCACCAGCGAACCAGTGACCAATGCCTTCAATATATTTCATGGCTCAGTACAAACTGACCTTCACACGTGTCAATTTGTGGTCTTCACTCCTTCGTTCCTGCTTGTTTTAAATGTTACTTTGTTACTGTATTCATGTCCACAGTGAATATTGACTTCTGCCAAATAAGTTATTATTGACTCTTTGTGGATTGTGCATGTTTTGCTAAAACAGCTTGAATCTGTGTACAGGTGAAAGGTGTTTTCACCTGTCTCCAGGTCCTTCAGTCCCACTTTGCGTGAAGGCCTGCATTGTAATGGTATTTTTAGATAGATGAATCATAGAAAAGTTTCATTCAGGAACATCTGGGCTGAGGACGGTCAACGTAGCGCACACAAACATCCGCACTGAGCCCTAAAATCAAAGATGATGATACGCATGACGCTCCGTCCCGCCGGGCGTTTGTGGGGAAGGCGCTGCATCCTCTCCTCTGCGGGAGCGGCTTTTGGCACGACGCCCGCTGCCCTCCTCATCCTTTTAACCCCCCCCCCTTTCCCCAAAACCTCGGCCAACCCGCCCCGCGTGATTGATCTACAAACCACTGATTTTATTTTCTTTTAAAAATATTATGGATGGGTCTAAACAAGGAATAATTGGACAAACCGGTGGCAGCGCCTGACCTGCCAACAATCCGGCCCCTCTCCCAAGGTTGGCCCGGCTCCCCGGGATGTATCGTGCATTAATTTCATTTAGCCTCCCCTCCAACATCCAATGGTAGAACTTAATTGAATTGCTTGTCCATTGTGTTCATCCACTTACAAAGCTAATGATATTGTGCCGCAGAATTAAAGAGCGTTTTATAAAGCGCGCTGGATGGGAGCTGGCAGACAGTACATTGCCCGGCTGAACTCTGTCAGTCCTCCGGCTCGCGGACCCCCTAATTAGCAGAGAAATGGATGCTTCCATCTGCCAATTTCCAGCCCCCGTTCATCGTTCCTGAAGGGAAAAAAAAAAAGAAAAAACCCAAAACCTGCACGGTCACGGCGTCTAAAGCAATAAAACTATTACGGCAATAAAAATCCACAAAAATAAATACGTTTATAAATAAAATGACTCAGACGTTTAAAGAGGCTTTCTGACGTTCCGCTTTTTTCTTCTTTCCCTTTCCGTCTGCGCTGTATTGTATGGTCGATTTGTGCCACAATGGAAAAGGCGAACATGAAAGGAATAAGAAGCTGGTGCATTCATTTGCATTGCCTTTTCTTCTGCTTACCTGCATTAGTGCGCACTGTGGCAGTTGGCAGAGCCTTTCGCTGTACTTGTTTTCAGAGACTGCCATCTAAACACCGAGTGATGCTGTCACACAGACTGAGGCATTAGGAGAGCCTACAGTGCAGCCAACTATGCAGCTCCTACCTCCTCTATACATCGCAAAGGCTGCAGTCAGCAACATATGGCTGTTTTGCTGTCTGATTTTCTGCATGTTACTTCTTCCTTCCAGGCCTGACATGAATGCAACAAAATTCAGACATTGTGAATAATCTGAATTTGCCCTGTGCTATGCTATCAAGGTTAAAGTATAAATCATTATTATTTTAGTCAAATAATAAAGTTTGTACATTAGTATTTATATTTATAATATGTATGGTTTTAGGGGTATGAATTCATGTGGATGGCACTGCACTGCTCAAATGTTGACATTCAATGGCATAAGGACAGGAAGAACCAGGAGAATTTGCTAAACCTTTCCATTTTCAAATGTATGAATATGAATGCTCACAACCTTCTCCAAAAATGGCCAATGATATCAGAAAACTTCACTGCAAGCGCATAACTTGATGAATATGAGCCGTTTCTCAGGTCACTCCATATTGTCTCGAAGTCTGGTGCCTTTCTTCTTGCGTCTGTGCTTTCTGTCCAACACTGATTTTCTCTGATGCCGATTGCGAGCTGCTAAAAGTTTGCACACATCTGACAGACAGCTACATGTACAAAGTAATAATTGTTGCACAATATGCAACAATCTGCCCTCCACTGTGTGTCAGTTTCTTTTTTGAGTAGCTTGTAGTATAGTGTGTCCTTTGCATGGGATTTCTATCTTCTGTCTATGCTTTGGTAAAGCTATGTTTGTTATGTCACTATAGATTGTAACTTCAGAAAGCCATTCTTGGATTTCCTTGTGAAAGCTTTAGACAACCTACAAACCCCAAATTATTGGCTCCTATTATTATTTCCACACATCTTATAACAGCTGTGTGGCAGGCTTATTTCTGTCATTTTTTGATGTTTTATAATACACATGCAGCAAGACAGGTAAATGACAGCAATCTCTCCCTAACGACCACACCAGCCCACCAGTACACCAAACCAGCAACAGCTTTTCAACTGAACTGTAGCTGTACCTGTGGAATTCAATAAATGAAGCCTTTCTTGTATATCCCTTAATACGTCCAAATCGGTAGGGAAAAAAAGTCCGTAATAAGACACCTTGCAGGTGGAAATAAGCCGGAGCGCTGACCGCCGGGCCATTGCGCCATACCATCGCTTTGTGATAATCGCTCATGTGGAGGAAAAGTGGCCGTAAACGCCCGAGTCAAACTGTGGTGCAGCTCATTTCCACTAAATATGCCTCAATTGTGCCCTTTTACAGGGTGGATCAATGCCGGAGCAGGGCGGCGGACAGCGCTCTCTGCGCAGTGCAAAGCTCCAGTCAGACACTTCATTACCGAAGCCCGCCATCGTCTCTGACCTTGGAGATCCGCGAGTCCGTTTTGAAGGGGGATACAGACCTTTGGAGGTAATCTGCATTATTTACTGGTGTCGCTTCAGAGCTCCACTGTATTTCATTGGACTGTAAATGCTTTTACCCAGCAGATAATCTATAGAAATAGAATAAAACATAGTTCAGTAGCATTTAAGGATGCGCTTGGCCAAAACTCTGACTCCTCCTTAACATTGCAATTAAATTTGTAACTTGTGCTTAGAATAAGGACTATATGCCAGATGTCAATGCACTGTTCACTGAAGTTGCTTTACAGGTGCACATATATAGTGTTTATTTGTGTCTTTGGAGCTACTGTGTACCACTGTGAGACAGCTGTTTAACTCGACATTTTCAGGGGCAGTGTTAGGGGATGAGTTCAGCATAGTTCTGTGGTTCTTTTTGCTTCTCAGATATACCTGTAAAAATGATGCAGAGCCACAGGGTAACACAGAATATTAAAATGAATTAAATTTGCTCATTGCATGAGGAGTTGTGCCCATATGACCATTAACTTACACTGAGCTAGTTTTGTCTACACACAACAGCGACTTAAGATGGCTATTCCCATTGCTGCATCTGCTGTCACACAGTGATGATGTTGTGACTTTAGCCAGCCAATATAGCCTTGAACCACAGTTCCATGCTGTGCACTGCATGCCTGAGATAGCCCCTTCTCAGGTCAGCCTCTGCAACGCTACACCATGACGTCATCGGAAACTATGCAGACTTCGCTCCGACCTGCCGTGGCCTTTGTGACACGGCTCCTCCCACCTGAGAGGTCTCTGGATGTCTCCACACCAACATCCCCGTGAGAAACATGACGAGGGAAACGGTCTGAAAAAGTTACCCTCCTCTGTGTCCAATCTTCAAATAATTCAGTGATTTAAAAGCCCGGTGTGGTGAATAACCACTTTCTCTAAGTAAATATGCTGTAAAGAGCTAATCAAATCATCTTTAAAAAGGATATGGAGATGATGAATATTATCTGTATTATTAGATTTGCCATAAAAAAATCAAAGGCAGAACAATAGGGGCATCCATTAGTAATTAAAATGACATTACTCCCCTCATTCTGTCCCTGCAAGGCTGCCAGGCCCATTATTTAATTGTTTCAGATGCCGGGGATAAAATGCATTTAATATACTTATGCTTATTAATGTAAATCATATTTTACTATGGATGTCCAATAATTAAAAAGAAAATTTCAGCTTGTTTTTCAAAAGGTATTTCCATTAGTGAAGGATACTTATGCAAATGACAGATTCAAGATGCGATTGATTTTTCTTTTGGAAACGTCGTTAATGTTGACATGGAATGTTCATCAATCTAGATTATCATGTGATTTAATATGTGGACTCTTCCAAGGTTCAGCCGTTCATCTGTTACAGATTCTATTGGATTAGGGCCCTTCAGTAGGAGGGGACGCGCAGCGACTTCACTCGCCCCGGCGTTCCAGCTGATTGCCAGGGGCCTGGAACTTCGCCTTTTGTTGTCTGATGCTCATTGTTGGCCTACAGGCTTATACTCGAAGCAGAGGTTTCAAACAAATTGCAGCTCTCACATCTACAAATGCATAGCAGATTAAATAAAACATTCATTTTATTTCTGCATTCCAGTGATACCCAAGCTACTTCTCCAAGAGATGATGTAAAATTGACCTTGCAATTTGAACTGAAGACTCAGCTAGTTGGAGCTTGATTTTAATTTAAAGCTATCACAAAAATGAAACACACGAGGAGTTCTTGGTTGGACCTACCAAGAACCAATCAAGTTAGATGACCATCACCAGGCTGACAGATAAATGCTGGTATCATACTTGATGTCCTAATGTTGCAGTTAATTGGTGATCCATCGGAACATGAGATCTGTCAGGGCACTTGATGTATAAAACACTTAAATTGTTAAATAAAAAATAACTAAATAAAAGATTATTCATTTTCATTTTATAAATACAGAATTGTACACCAGAACCCTGTGTAAAATGCACTGAAGTCATGTACAAAATATCTATTAACCATTTCAGTATACAATGTTTGTCAGCCTTTTATCGGCCAAATATGAAGAATATACTATGTGGGTAATAAATCAGGGAAGAAGGGGGATCTTGTTACAAGATAACTTACTGTATGTCCCGCATGCATAATGTGGCCAGACATACTATTACAACTTTTGAATGGAAGTGTTCATTTACAAACACAAACATTTAGTTTCTGTGGAACACTACAATTTAGCGGGAGATTAATTGCAATCTGCAGCCAGGTCCAGGGGTGACCGTGCGTAAAGCATTCACGCTTTTCCACAGCAGATGCCCGTGCCGGCGCAGGCTTTAACACTCCTGTCTCTCTCCTTTATCCCTCCCCAGGGGCCCCGGTCTGGGCCGCCGCCCCAGGGGATGATGGGATTGCTGTTGTCGAGGCGACGTCACTTTGGGATGCAATCCATTATTGCTCGGAGCCTGAAAGCGGCTTGATTTTGTCGTCCTCCCGGGCGGGCCGCTGCGCCGGCGGCGACGCTGGCCTTGTGATGATGAAGCGCTTTCTCCACTACATCAGCGAGGATGCGCGCTGTCCAGCAGCGCACAGCTTTACACCTCAGGCCTGCGCTCAGATATATCTGCGTCTCCTTTATAGCCTTCAGTGAGGACTTTATCAGAACAGCACTATTTCTCAGCACTCCCTTCCCCCACCATGGACACGGATATAACATCCCCTCACTGTACCATAAAACAACTTTACTGTAATACTTCACTGGAGAAATCGTTGTGTTAATTGTGGCAGCATGCCCCCAAGAATCTAAAAAATTGTTACATGTTTTTTGGGGAGTTGGCGGCTGGGGGGGAAGGGGGAGAGGGCTGGACAGAAACAGGCAGGATTCAATGCTTTCCAGGCCCTCTTTCAATTTTAAAGACGGGGGAAAAAAATTGTAGTGCAGAATTATCTTTTATCTTTTTTTAGCAGAAAAAGAGGCAGATTTTCCTCTTTGGTGCACTCTGAGAGAATAAACTGTAGCCACAGAACCGTGACGTTTCAGAAAGGCAGAGAACCACGCAACCCCGTCGGTTAGCGCGTCTGAGCCCTGGTCTGGGGTCAGTCTTTGTGGTGTCTTTGTCTTTATGTAAAAATGCATGCTTGGCAATGAGGAGTTATGTAAAGTGCTCGGGCCGGTTTAAATGGTGGATATCCACCGTTGCTAGCTTAGTTATACTCCAGTGCATCGCGGGCCGCGTGAAAAGTCGATGTAAATGCGGCTCCCGAATCTCAGATAACAGAAATTATGTCATGCTTTTTTATGGAAAAAAAAACCCATGGTACCCTGAAAAGATGAGGGGGAGACATTTTCGCAGATGTTCTTTAGTCTATAAACACAATCGCAAAATCGGACCTATGCCAGGCCCCTGAAAGGAGCTTTGACTTTCTCGGAGACCAGGGGCTGTGGTGGGGAGCTCATGTGAAGTCTAGAATATTCCACAACAGGTTCCTCCTGGCCTGCAAAAGGGGCAATATAAGAGCAGAGCTCAGAGAAGATTCCGTGGCGTTCTCTTCACTCGCGACCCGTTCCGTTAACAGGTCGTGAAGGAGAAGTGAAAACTGTGTCCTTAGTGAACATTCACAGCACAATTTGTACTGATCTCTGATCAGTGCCCAGCATATCAAACTAGTGGCTGATCACTTACCTGCTCATATTGGGATCAAAGGGAACCTGGAATGTCGACATGTTCTTCTCCTTATTGTGTGCCCATCACATCCGATCAGACACTTAATTCTTTGTTTCCCCTCTCACTATTGT
This sequence comes from Megalops cyprinoides, assembly GCF_013368585.1. Lineage (NCBI taxonomy): Eukaryota > Metazoa > Chordata > Actinopteri > Elopiformes > Megalopidae > Megalops > Megalops cyprinoides. Next base: position 18,273,848 of record NC_050597.1, on the reverse strand, counting down.
ATGGTGGGCCACCACAGCAGAACCAGCAGGTGCCATGACGGTAGAATTTGCTCATTGTCACCGATTTGTTAATTTGTTGCTTATGGACTCTGGATCCTTGTGAGCCTTTTTTAAACATGCTGCATGCAGTAACCCTTCTTGAGCTACTAAAGTGCCCCCGTGATTAGTGTTCAAATAATAGTTGTGTGGTTGGCTGTGAAATGCAAGTCAGTCACCATTGCTTTCAACAACCATTACAAGGTATGTAGAAATGTGACATTTTGATCATTTTGAATGTTTGATGAGGTAAAAGACACTTAATGTTAAAAAGACAATAATGTACAGTAACAGTACGTTAAATACGAATGCCAATATTAATAAATATGAATGCCAAAAATAGTTTAAGTTTGCCATTAAATCTATGCATTAACACACCTTAGTTTTTTTTTTTTTTAACTTTGATGAAAAAGATTGGCATATTTTGAAGGACTATGGTTGTGATTTTCAAATTCATTTCTAAACATTATTATAGGCATGTACTTATTAAATACATAGCCTTATAGCTATAATCCTAGGAAGAAAAATTTATACTTTTTTATTTTACATTTCACAGAAAACTTTAAATAGTGAAAAATTAATTAGAAATTCCACTGACATGTTAAAGGATTAAATGAAATTATTGATTTTTTTTCCCTTTCCTTTCAACAAGCATCCCTGTCGTTCCAGCAATTAGACATCTGTGTGATGATCTGTTCCATTCATGCCAATGAAAAGCTGTTCCACATACACAGGGAGGACCCGGAGTTCCGCAGTCTCAGGACAGAAATCAAGCTGTTTCTCGCAGGAGCACAGAAATCGGATTACGCCGTTAAAATTAAGGATCTGAATCTAACTAAAAGAACATAACAGGCAATCTGATTAGAGGGCCCTTTAATAAGTTTGGAATTACTTGAGGAGTGTCTCACACTAGAGACATTGTTGCTGAACTTCATCAGTTCAGAAAACTGGGGCGGCCTTTGTGCTCCGTTAAAAGCCCTCTCGGGAGATATGCAGCGCTGAAATAGGGTTATGTTTACTTCATGCTTTTAAGAGCCCATTTCCACCCCACGCAGCGGTTCACACAGAGGTTCCGATACACGGCGAAACGGCCATCAACGACAGGACGTGATCGCACCACCTTCATTCCCTGTAACACAGTCATTTAGCTTAGTGGGTAAAAAGTAGATATCTTAGCATCTCTCAGTACAGCTGGGGTGAAAAATAGAACTCTGGAGATGCAGAAAACAAATCTGTTTTATGTTGAATAAACGTGGTTGAAGCAACCACATGAAATAGTGGTTTCACTATTTCGACAACCTCAGTCCCTTACATGTGAGTGTCCAACTGCAGCCTCAGCAGAACCCAGAAGAGCCTGCACTGTGTGAGTTCCTCAGTACTGCACCACAGTGAGCTCCTGGAAGCCCCCAGTGGTGCCGCGACTTCAAACGGCGCTCTCCTGCACTGGAGAGACGCGCTCATCATCTGACCCCGTAACCTTGAGGGACCGTGTTCATTTTCCCGACAAAAATCAATTTAAGGAAGAAAGGGGCCGTTGTGCTGCCTTCCGCAGGACCCGAGGCCTTCGTCACAGCGCCGAGCCCTTTCATGGGGACGTGGAAATTCGAGGACGGGACAAAAGGGCTGCTCATCCCCTCGCTCCTCCTGCTCTAAGAGCCGTCCCGAATCAATCGCCCCCGTGCATGTTTAATATCATTAGAAAACCAAAACCTAAAACAATTTTGGTGATTTGATGTGTATTTATCTCAAATAATCACAAGGGGCAAAGCATATGAGACTAATTTGTTTTTAAAAGATAGCATTGAAGTGTCGGGAGCCTGCAGAGCAGGGGGAAATATAGAAATCATTCACTGAGAACATTGGGCATATGACTGCAAATTCCAAGCATGTGGACGTTTAATTTCTTCTGGTCTATTTATACGGAGCTGACCGCATGGAGATGTGAGCCGTTTCTGTGATGCGCTGCCTCAATTGGATTAGGAAACGGTGAGCAATGCCATGAAAATAAATAGACTCTATTTCAGTGGAACATTTTCAATACAGACATTAAAAGCCCTGAAATCAACTGACGGGGCCTAATTAAAAAAAAGCACTTAAAAAAAGCAATCAACAGCGAGCTATGGTCACGTCTGTCTGGCACTCGGTGAGGCCGGGGCTTCACCAGGAAAACCCTACAGCGACGGACAGAGAAAGAGAGAGAAAGAGAGGAAACGAGATCAGGAGAGAGACAGAACAGTGGAGCATGGCATCTGTGTTTAAACTGTGTTGCACAATGCCTGTTAATTTTATTAAGTGCCTTCCCTGGGTTGATGTAAATAGAGGCCCGCTTGAGCAGATGATGTGAAAGTGTGAGAGAGGTGATTGGATGACACAGTGATGTAAGGGGTCTCTGTTCTGAAGGGGCCGGGGTACCCCAGGACTTGCCAAGCCCATTATGCGTATTAAAGATGCTGCAGCACCCCACATTGGGAAAATTTGCCCCTCAGGAAAGGTGCAGGTTTGAGTCCTCATCCTCGGAAGCGCTTCCACCCCCTGACTCCACTGTGTTTGGTAATGCGATGAAAGACGCATGTTCGCGTTTTCAATCTGCTGTATTTGTTTTTTTCTCATTCTTTTAAACTGCCCTGGTCTACATACTCAAGGAGAAAAGATGTGAAGTGACTTTATAGAGCCTGAATATTATATACACATATACAAACATATAGACACACACATAGATAGAAATTAAGTTGTGAATACATACATGCATACTCACACACACAACATGTGCGTGTGTGCGAGTGTGTGTGTGTGTACATTATGCCTAATTATATGAAACAAAATTATGCTATTAAAGAAAAAAAACAATCTAATAAATAATTTTCCTACTTTAAACATTAAAAAAAAAACTCAGTAGTAGCATGTATTAATGTTAAAGTCAGAGAAATGTCTGAAAAATCCAAACAAATGTTCATTGAATCTCCCACTGTCCACTGTAGTATCTATTATTAGGAAATGTAAGGCTATTAATACAGTGGCAACCCTGCCAGGAACATGAATGGTCACATGTGGCTGGTGGGGCATATGGGGGCAAGTGGCTGGGGAGGCATCCATATAAACCCAGACAACAGCTGGAGATCTCAAACTGGCATCTTCAGGATACAAAGCATCAAAACATACCACTCAAACATGCATGCATGGCTGTGCCATTCATAGCTGGGCTTTTGAAACATGGTCATCAGTACTTTGGCATCAGTATGTTTGGCAAGAAAAAGAAGAGGTTTATGTTACTCAAAAAAAACCAATGTTCACTGTGAACTATGGCAGGGGGTCTGTTTTGGGGCCGTTTTGCATCTACAAGACCTACAGCCCTTGTTTAGATAGAGGGAGTTGTGATGTCAAACTCATATCATGATATTCTAAGTCAAAAACCTGGTTACATCTGCCAAGGCATTCCAGCTTGGCTGAAAACATAGGCATTCCAGTATGACAACGGCCCAAAGAATTAATCCAGATTTGCAAAGGAATGGTTTAATGGGCAAATAATCAATACTTGCAACTGGCCTTGTTAATTTCCAGACCTCAATTCAATCTAACATTCGTGACTCACATACAGATCACAAATGAAAACCAAAAGATCTAAAGAACTCAGAAGTGACAGAACCTTACAAAACTCCATCAGAAGTGTCTTGTCAGTACTGATGCCAGTAAAAGATTTACAAAATACTAACCGCAATGTGTATAAATGCAACCCTCTTTTTTTTCTGGAATAAAATGCGTCTTTTCTCTATCCATAATAAGATTTAAATGTAGCATTTTGCAATTTATTTAAGCATGAAAAATGACTCAAAGTGCACTATGTGGACTACATATTTGTCATTGGTTGTAACAAGTTCTTAAGCCAAACTGATAAACAGGCAGACAGATAGACAGACAGATAGATGAACAGATAGACAGATTGACAGATGGATAGACAGGTAGACAGACAGATGGACCGATAGATAGATAGATAGATAGATAGATAGACAGATAGATATTGGAGGGCATGGGGGGAGGGACTACCACGGTCAACTGGACCTTCCCCCGCTTGTGACCTCTTCATTAGCGACCCTCATCGGGATGAACCGCACGGTCAGCATGATAAATGACGCAGTTACTACCCATCACGGTTCATGCTCTCGCCTCGCCTTAACTTAATTACAGCGTCTTCTCCGCTTGTGTGTTTCATCACACAAACGCATGAATCACGCAGGCGCTCACCTAACTCCACAGCACCGCCGGCCCCGGGACCCGGTATAAATCTCCAACATTAAAGCTGAAAGTGGAAAACAAGCCCTCGTTAGCCTAATCACTGGGTACCCTCGCAAAACAGAGAGGGAACGGGTGCGCGGTATTTTATCATTTTACTGTCAGGATGAGAAATGACGAGTGTCTGATTTACCCTCTGTGATACGTTTTCCCCTTTTTTTCCTGAGGAGGCAATGAGAGCGTGCCAACACGGAGAATACTGTGTTTTTTCATCATCTCCACTACATTTAGTTTCAGACAATCTCTGATTTATTAATACCAGGTCCATTAGCCTGAAACACGTTCTCACGGCAATGTTAAAACGACTACTCTTGGGCCTCCTCGGCTTTAGAGTGGTCCCAAAATCTTGCATGGATTTAGAGAGATTACTCTCAATACTTACTAAATATTTTTCCCCTACTATGAGACATTTCTTAAGTGAAAGGTAACAATTACTCTTGGACATCAACTCCCGCTGCTCCGTGGTGAAAATCAATCCCCGGAACAAGTATCTTTTTTTTTTTTTTCCTTCTTTTGGTCTAATCCATCAGGAAAGACGAGAGGGAATTTCAGACGCTGGTTCCTGATGTTGGCCATGTTTGGATTACGGGGCTGATGGTTCCCCAAAGTGAAATTTGGGTCGTAAAGAAAACAGCCATCTTCCCACCCCCCCCACATGGGCCAGGCGCCCTCAGTCAGGGATATCTATATACACTTAGCTGTAAAAGGTCAGAGAGGCGAATCTGTGGGGCAAACAGACTGCGCGGGGGCTGCCGATCCACAGGAGAATTGGTGCATGGCAGTGAATGAATAACCGGCCACAGCTTCCCAAAGCCCATTATTTCCCCTCTGTTCCAGCAGGCCTCAGATTCATGTCCCTGCATGCTGCCAGTTCATTACAGAGAAATCTCATTCCTCTCCTGCCTGCAGTGGGACAGGCCTCTCGGCCCCTGGAGGACCCTTCACTGTTTAATTCCACATCATCCGCTCCACCGAGCGCCTTAATCTCTGCTTGTATGATCAATACTATATCAGTGTAAATTAAAATGACAATTTTAAAGTAATTAAGCCTGTTAATGCTCGATTCAAATGTCATTATTTGCACAAGGGATCGGGGAGAAATTACAGCGTGTCCACGGTGACAGGCGAATGTTTTAACTGGTGCGATCATGTTGCCGTTGCTGCCACCAGGGGCTTAACAAAAGCAGATTAACTCCCGGCCCCTGACTGCCAGGATACCTCTCCAATCTCAGAAGAGGATAACCCAATTTGAGAAATTTGATTTGTAGCTCCAAACTCAATTATTGCCATATTAGATGAAAAGTGGCAGTGAGGGAACGCTTGCAAAAAAGAAGAGGAAAAATGGAGGGAAGGGGGAAAAAAAAGTTAGACAATAAAAATGCACTTAACTGTAGAATGTAACCCAGCTGTAATTGTGTTATTTGATTATTTTTGCTCGCTCTCTTCCCAGTTTTGAAAGGCCCTTAAAGTAATTGTGATGGTTAGCATTAAATAAATCGCTGCAGATTTAGCCTCCGCACCAGCACCAGTGGGAGGGGAAGGCGAGGGGAAGGGCCATCTTTTGCTGTGCAGGCGCGAGCTGTCCATCTTCTGCAGAGCGGCGCTCCTTAAAACCACGGCGGAAATGAAATCACAGCATTGTTGGATTTCATTAATGAAGGCACGGTTCAAGCGAGCCATTATTCAGACCTGATTGGGTAATTAGTCACATCTGGGCTGTTAGGGGCACGCTGGGGCTTTTGCCTCTCTGGAGCACAGGTTTCCCAGTGGTCAGCCACCGGCTGAGCGTGTGTAACATCCTTAAAGACCTTCTGTGAGGTCATTTGCCTCGCTGATGATGACCGTGCGGTGCGGACCGCGGTGGCTGCTTCTCATGTACAGACCGTGAATCAGAGCCACTCATTCACTTCTCATGAATGCAAGTTTAACAAAATTTCCGCGCTGCTCAAAACTCTTCAATTTTTCACAATTATCGGCTAACGAGTCATGTGAAGACAGAAAGTGGTCTTTGTGGTGACAAACCGGGGGCCTCTGCTGGGACCTGATCACCACCCAGCCCTTCCGGAGCCAGGCAGCACCGTCCCCCATGATAACTATTACATCTCACATCCACAGCAATCAATCGCTGGCCTGCTTCAGGACCGGCTTACTCAAAACAAACACAACCTTCTGACATGCTGGACATCACACACACACACGCACACACACACACACACACACACACACACACACTCATCAGCCTCAAGATTGCATATTACATACAGATACTTTTCACATATTTGTGGTGATCAATATTAACACCAAACAAAGCTATACATTCTAAAATTAACCTATAAATGTGTTTTCATTTCCTTGCTAGTTTTAGCAGCCATACTCACCAATGAAACTCACCAAAAATGCTACTGGTAGATCCAAATCACAAATCAAAACCCATCAAAAGACAAACCTAACAAGAGCATGACTCATAAGGCCTCTTTGCAGCAACCAAACGCAGAAGGCTATCTGAACCACACAAAATGTAAACACCCCTACCCATTCTGATATGTCACTTCACTGACATGTTTCATGCTGGGAAAGACAGCCCCCTATTAATGAATTCTAAGAATGACAGCAAGCATTTGATATAAGATTCATTTTCATCCTACACATTAGCGGTGGGCAACATAAGCTTCACACATCCCCAGGCATAATTCCTCTACAGACTGGCAGACAAATAAAATCAGATTTATGAAATTCGCTGTTGCTATAAAATAAGAAACAATACAGCCATCTCTGCTCAGAGCTGCCCACACCCACTCCACAATGCTGTTGCTGTAGGAATGCAAATTAAAATTCAAAATTGTAGTTAAAATTCAAAAATCTTCCTGATTTGACATGACATAGATTCAGATGCTTATGTCCCATAAAAAGGTAGAGGTCAAGGAGGAGGACTTGTAAGCATAAGGTTGCAGCTTCAAAGCCCTGGTTGGAGCCACTGCTGGAGTCTCCTTGAGAAAGGTAGCAAGTCAAATTTGCTTCAGTGCAGACACTCAGCGGTGTGAACGGGAGTCGCCTGGGGGGGCGTGCCTCCCTCCTGTCCAAATCGCAGCCAGCTCTTCGTCCCGCCGCGACAGGGCGGCGCTTCACCTCCAACACCACTGCCTAATGAATTATTAAATTAGTGTCAATAATGAATACGCAAGATCCCACTTTGCGTTTAAAACAAAGCCAACCTCTGTCTGCGTAATTAGCGCAGGGCGACGCCGCGCATCGATAATGGGGCTGGTTAATGGGCACTCTGCCATATGGAGGATCGCCGGCGGCTGGGGGCCCTCGGCTGCCGCCCCTCGCACCCGATCCATCACCCGCCCTGTTGACTGCTGTTTGTGTAAACGCGCCTTATTAATTACGGCCTCGTTTGGGTGGGTGGGTGGGGGGGCCTTCCCAGCAATCAATGCCACCATCTCCGGCAGATTTTGTGCAAATCAATTGAATTCCATCGGACTCCGCTACCATAACACTTCGGTTTTCTCTGTGCCAGGCAGGACAGTGGGAGCAGAGCAGGAGGGGCAAGCTGCCTATTTCTTTATAGATTGTAAATCTATAGTGGGCTGGAGGTGATTTGGGATTCTGCAACGAAAATGAACTAAAAGAGCACCCTCACCTCCCCACCCCCACCCCCCACCACAACTGTGTAATGATGTGGCTGGACATTAAAGCGCTCTTAGCTGCATTAATAATGTTGATGGAGGCAGGCATTTTACCCAGAAACACCAGCGCCCCGCGACTCTGCCTTATCAAGGGTAAGCAAAGTCAGTTTCATGTAATTAAAGAAACCTTTTAAGGGCACAATAATTTTATGGCATCTGTGTATAGAGGGGATGCATACCTGCATGTAGTAATGCAGGGGCACTGCATGCCAGGAATGCAGAAAAGACCGAAGGGTCTTTAAAATTCCGGGTTTGCACCAACAAACTGACCGGGGAGAAATGTGGGGGGACATTGGCTTTAATTGATAAGACATGGACACAGCCGCCCTGCCACAAACAAAGTCAGATGACAGAACTTCTACAGTTATTACTATTAACAGCAAAGATGCCAGACTCATTCTTACAGGTTGAGATCTTTCAAAAGGCAAGGGCTTAAAAAAAGGGACAAATCAAGATAGTACACTGTCCCTGAGTGTCATTCACTCAGCTGTAGCTCGAACCCTTGTCCCTCAGAGATGCTGCATATGTGAGGTGTGTGGGGTGATCCTTTACATACTGTATGCATTTAACACACCAAACAGGAAGGTTACTCAGGTGACGTCAGTGAAAATACATTGAATGTCTTTATTCGTTTGTGCTTTTGCTGTGTAATGTTTCACCATGAAGGCGATGTGAAGGCTTAGCTGTTTTTCATAACTGCACTTTCTTTAGACTCACTCTGCAGTGACTGATGTTGAGTTCCAAGAGCTGAAGTGAAAGCAAATGCACACGTGCCTTTGCGCGTGCATGCGTACACACACACACACACACACACACACACACACACACACACACACACACACACACACACACACACACACACACACATGCACACAGTCATTAATAAAAACACAATCAAAACTGTAGTGTCCATGTACATGGTTAAGCAAATCTTGGGTCTATGTGAGGGGGTCTGCAGCCTCTGACAAAAAATATACCACGGCAGAAAAAAAACATCAGTCAGTCATGTACTGTACGTGTGTGTGTGGAGAAGTATTTGTACAAAATAATGCTTTATATATTGCATAATATTAAAAATCATACACATTACATTGCCAATATACGTAATACAATGTATTTACACAAGGCAAACACTTATTTAGGTGTATTTGCATGACTGAAGAAAGTCATTGTAACTAATTTCAATAAACAAAGGGACTGAGAGTCTTCATCACAAGTGAAGAAATCCCTGCTTCCATGCACCTCCGGGCCCCTCCCACTGGAGAGCTGTGCCCAGGCTCCTCCCTCAGGAAACAGCACTGGGGGTGAGTGTTCAGGCAGCTGAACAGGGGCCTGTGGGGGATTTCAATAGCAGGGGATTATGGAAATCAAACCAGAGAGATTAGCTAATGGGGAAATAAAGCTAAGGGTCTGCTGGGGTCAGGAGGGGCTTGCAAACGGAGCATGGTGGGAATCAATATGTGTACGAACACGCCCCTGCTGTGACACGCCCTTATCAGGATGCTGCACAACCATGACACCTCCTCATTGGGACACCCCCTCCCCCGCAGGACACATCCCCATCCAGACACAGCCCCATGCAACCCCATCGGGATGCAACCCCATCAGGAACAAGGCGTGGTTTGCCCAACTAAAACCACATCGAGGTCATGCTTTCCTACCCATGCAAACAGCAGCAGTGACACAGCTCTCAGCACCTGCTACACATCCACCCTCTGCACCTACACCTGCTACACATCCACCTCTGCACCTACACCTGCTACACATCCACCCTCTGCACCTACACCAGCTACACATCCACCTCTGCACCTACACCTGCTACACATCCACCCTCTGCACCTACACCAGCTACACATCCACCCTCTGCACCTACACCAGCTACACATCCACCCTCTGCACCTACACCTGCATGCGATCTACAGGCTACCTCACCCAGGGTGTACGCAGTTTCTTCCAATTAATTTTTATTCATTTTGATCTGCAACAGCTGCTTCTAAACAGATCGATGCTCCATAAACAAATGTAACAAATTGGACGAACAATGTTCAGCTATTTTGATTGATATGGAAATACTGGTCCACATTTTTACTTATCAGCACCGACCTTGAGACATTTAGAAGGTACAGCGGCGCTTAAATAAGCCTGCGGCACTGCGGGCGTGGCTGCGGGAAGGCAGTGTGTGTGCGGCTCCTTTCAGAAGTACCTGAGACGGCTTCATAAAGAGACAGGACATCAGTTTTCGCTATACATCAGGCCTCCAATTTTTTAGCGTGTCAGAGAATTTTAATTTAGATTTGCCACATGGGCCAGCATCCCTCTCAGTCCCGCCCGGCCTCTCCCCTCTCATTCTCATTCCTGCCAGGTCAGGCCGGCCATTTATCAGGACCCCGCACAAAACACCTCCTGCCTGTTTAAAAATGCATGGAGCCGGCAATAAAATTAACCTTGTGCCAATTGTTTTCCCACACATCTGATGGCCCGGAGTCAGCTCATCTGTTACCGGGGAAATAAAAAAGTCAAGCTTAAATGTACAAAATATTATGACTGAGGGCCCTAAATAAAGCAGGGCTAATGCAAGTTTATTGAGTCAAGAACCAATCAATCACTTAAGGAGTGGATTAAGAACACCTCATTGGCCCCTGGTAGGAAATGATCCGGCCGGACATTAAGAATTAAAAAATTTGGCAGGGGTGTTTAGGGATGAGGGGGGTGGGGGTTGGGGGGCGCGGTCGTGGCGAGGGGAAATCGATGAGGAGATGAGACGCGGCGAGGGGGGTGGGCGAGCGGGCGGGTGGATGTGTTTACTGCCCAGTGCTTCGCAGCCCTGACCCAGCTGGCGGGAGATCGAGAGAGGGGGAGAGAGAGAGAGGGGGAGAGACGGGGGGAAAAAAACCTTCAGCGGGTGTTTATTTGCTCTCAACACCCTCTAAGCGATCAATATTTTTAATTTGGATCCGAGTTATTATTTTTCACATCACCGCGCTGGGGAGTGGAGTAAAGTGGCTCGTATTTTAACGCTAAAAAGATCGATATGACAGGTTCACCTTCACTCTGGCCCTCGCTGGCTGAGGGCTGCACATCTTGATGTAGAGCGTGGGCGCGGCCGCCGCTCCTGTGCTGGAATCACATCATTATGTGCGCCTGGCGACCCCCCCGACAGACCTGATTTACTCCCACCGAGATCCTGCTGCCCCCAGTAAAACAACACACACACGCGCACACACACAGATACACACACATACTTACTTCATCAGAGCAGGAGGGTGGAGCTCTGCGTGTGATGATGAGGCTCACCCTAATATCTGCATGTTGCTGTCTTTCACTTCTTCCCTTATGCTGTGCATCCACAGATGTTCACACTGTTTTCTAATGGGACGGGACTGCGCACCCCACAAACCCTTGTAATTCTCTGCTGATGGCAGATTCATTGATCGTCACTCAACACATATTCTGTATGTGTGGGTGCGTGGGTGTACATGTTTGAGTGTGCGAGAGAGTGTGAGCGCACATTGAGCGTGAGCGTGTGGGAGAGTTGGGTGAGTGTGTGTGCGAGAGAATGTGTGTGTGTTAATTGTGTATGTGTGAGAGAATGTGTATGTGTTAATTGTGTATGCATGAGAAAATGTGTATGCGTGCATTTATTTGTGTACGTTTGAGAGAATGTGTATGTGTGTCAATTGCTGTGTATGAGTATGTGTATATGTGTGTGTGCTTGTCTGTGTGTGTGTGTGTGTGTGTGTGTGTGTGTGTGTGTGTGCGTGTGTGCGTGTGTGCGTGTGTGTAAACCATGAGTATGCGTCCTTTGTGCTCGAGCGATGCTGCGAGAGTGAGTTATGGCCAGACAATATTACTTCATTCAAATTGCTCGAGTCTGTTCTGTCCTCCTGGCCATATTACAGTAAGAGGAGCTGGATTTAGTTTGCAATATTTTAAGCTGGTTATGCGCTGCCACCCGCCTGACCCCTCGGGGGCAGAGCTGAGCGTTGAGCAGCCTCTCGCTTAACCCCTGTTTTTAATTCTCTGTGTGCGGAGCGACCTCCCTTCACCGTGACCCCTCGCTCTCGGCGCTGTTTATGCAAATGCGCCGGTGCGGCAGCGTCGGGGTTAGTGTTGAGTAACGGAGCGGCGTGCGGTGAGGCCCTCACACGCTTGCACAGGGTGATGAGAGCCGGGGACACTGGCGCAGTGCCTGTCAGCACGCAGGGGGCCGGTGGCGCGTTCGTAAATTTGCGCTGCTCAGCACGGTTTGATTATCGCATTACCCCGCACGCGTGCTGCTGGAAGAATTAGGGCCTAACCTTCAGGCTGAGAGCTCCTCCTGCCACATCCTGACGTGCCTGTAATCTGCCCTGAAGCCGACGGGCATGGGGGGGGGGGGGTGTAACAGTGGTTCATCTCACCCTGTCACCAGACGCCAGGGGTGCGCTTTTTCACCCTGTCACAGAGGAGCGTCACAGAGAGATGCGGTGGTGTAATCATCGCAGCGCTGCTGTCGGAGCAGCACGACCTGGAACTAAGGAGGGAAGTGTGTATTTATCAGCTGTACACTGAGGATGAGCCCTGACTGGGCATGTGTGTGCAAGTATAGGAGTGTGTATGTCTGTGTATTTGTGCGTATCTGTGTATGTCTAAGGGTGAGGCTGGCCAGCAGAGACAGAGTTTGAGGTGGTGTATTTGTCCAGTAGGGTGGTGACAGTGCCCTCTACCAGTGGTGCTGTGGGCTGGGTGACAGGGTGGGGCCGTAGCTCAGTGTGAGGACAAACTCAGCCCACTGAGAGCAGGAGCTAAGGCACAGTCTCACATAAATGAGCAAATGTCTGCAACACTGCATGCAAAGGAACACACGGTGGAGATTCTCGAGCAAAACTGTCAGCTGCTGGGCCCTACGGTGTTGAGGACAGAGCAATTTTGGCCTGTGTGTGTATGTATGTGTGCACATATAAATAACTGAATGGATACCTCCAGCTGCAACGACAGTTATAAAGGCACACACATACACACAGACAAAAACACACACAGACGCAATCGCAGAGAAACACACATGCACAGACACACACCTACATGCACACACACACACACACACGCACACGCACACGCACATGCACACGCACACGCACACACGCACACACGCACACACGCACACGCACACGGAGACAGACACACCTGCGGGCACATACGCACACACACACACATGCACAGATTACTGCACATCATTACAAATTACAGTCCAGGCCTCGGCTGTCAGATTATAAATATTAATGAGCTGGAACGAGTGGATTGGGAGTTGAGTGATGAGGGCGGGCCTTTCTAATTGACATTTTACCTGCTGTATACCTTAACAGCGCAATAAAATAGACGACTACTGCAACCAAAGAGGAATATATCTGTAATTTCTTTCTCATTTAGCTCCTTCCAGAGGCTGGAGTAGGGAAAGTCGTTAATGTTATGTCTCTCTCTATTGATATCCAGCTCCTGGGTGGGCTAACGGATGGCTTTTCCATACTTCACAGTGTGGCTGCTTAGATTACACACATCATTCCTACAGAGGCCTGGCAGGGCCGATCAATACCCTCAGGAGGGCATGAACAAGCCGTGGGGGGGGGGATTGGCTCTTGCGGGCTACGCTTGGCCGGGACGGGGTCCGGCAGGGCTTGCACACTGAAGAGAGCGACACAGAGGACACCAGGCCCCCTACTCTGTGTTAGCTGGTACAAATGGGAAAACGACACATTTCAATAGACTCTGACAAATGCCCTCTCTCTCAGTTTACGCTGTGCCACATATTATTTTCTGACCCATAGATTATCATTGAATATTGCCTGTCATTAAAAAATTGTATCATTAAGTATACATTTACAGCATAAAGAATGGCAGATTCTGTAACAGATCAAATACATTACTTCCTTTTTCAAACATCATAAGGGAAGCTCCACAGTGAAACCTTTGATCTGCCGCAGAAGGGCTTGCCCGGCCGAGGCTGGCTTTGTAACAAAGGCAGAAATTAAATACAAACATTAATTTACCCGACAGAACAAGGGCACACCTGCTACGGATCCAAGTTTTTCAATAAAAAAGTATTTCGCACTCGTGTCGGAGCTGAGACTGAATGTGTTTGCACAGGCTGTTTGAGCGGTACAGATCAGCACCCCGAGTGAATCCCACTCGTCCCGCGACCTCAACACCATCCGTGTCACGGTCGCCAGGGGTTTCATTGCCATGCTCTTCTGTCTACCGATGTCCTCTCACTCGCTTCGAGTCCTGGCAGGTGTAGCATTGCTATCCTTGCACACAAAACAGGATCCCGCTATTGTTTTTTATTGTTGAATTCTTTCACATGGCATTGAATGTCGCATTGGTCTCACACACCAAAACTGAACATGGTACAAAGATGTAGACGATACATGGTTAACACAGAACAGACACAAAAACGCACATGGTTCAGAGAAAAATGGTCAGATATTGTGCGACTGTTGTAAGAACACATGGGGACAGATACACTTACACGTCATGAGTAATACCTGCAGGCAGTGGTAAGCAGACTCTGTCATTTTCCATCCTTTTAGTCTTTCCCCTTTCCACTGAGTCACTCACAGCCTACACACCTGCTTCTTGCTACTAAAAAGCAGCTTTTAATGCACTGACTTTTATGTGTTAACCTTAACTCTGTTTGAAATGTAAGCTGAGATGCTCCACCTGTGGTTCAGCAACAGTGTGCCAAGAGACAGATGTCAATGTCAGAATGTGTGTTTAGCAAAAAATGAAATCTCGTATATGTTGCACTCTCAGGGCCCAATAAGACACTGTTAATCCAAAGTTGTCTGTTCCTACAGCATCTAGCGTCAGTGTATCTGCAGGCAGCTTCTGAACTCTGGAATGCGTGCCCCCACGTCAAATACAGGTGTGACTAAATGAGGTCGACCTTTAACTCTCGCCTTGACTGCCGCTCACATTAATACGCAGAGGTCACTGCTAATGCTGAGTGGCGGCTCTGAGGCAAACGTGCACCCAAGAACATTACAGTGCCTTTTCACTACGCTCTACCCCATCGGACCAGCTCTTCAATCAATTCCGTGTTCCAAAACAAAACACTCTGACCGGATTGGCTAGTTCGGTGCTCTCGATTGCATTATCTGAAAATTGACAGGCAGAGCAGACAACAAACAATTACCCCCAGCCGAAAAATCGAAGCCTCAGAAACAAATATGAGTGATGTCATCTCATTTCAAGGGGGGGCTGCAGCCGGGGGGGCTGGGGCGCTTTGTGAGACTGACGGCTTTATTATGGAGCGGAACGAGCGAGATCCACTTAAGTGACATTTATTCTTCAGTGTTTTGTTTCCACAGAGAGGAAGGAAATAGACAAACAAATGCCGCTGTGCCCAATATGCAGGCGCGCAACTAAAAGTGACACGATTTCACTCAGACAGCCCCCCCCCCCCCCCACTAAAATCACTCCATCAGTAGGGTGCCTGCTTTATTGCATAATACATTTATAATACGTTTATAATACGTTTCTAATAAGAGCACACTTGACTTTTCACGGTGACGTGATTTACGAGCAGCCGCTGTTGGGAACGTGGCATGCGGTGCGTTTTTTTCCTGAAAGCCGGAGATCTGGACCCAGACGGACAAGCGGGCCTGGAATACTGATGAAGGCGGCCGCCCCAAACTGTATCAGCGCCTTCCTTTCGTGCTCCTTACCAGCTCACCGGAACGCTAATCAAATATGCCCTTTTTCTGCAACCTAATTTAGCTGGTGGAACACCATCATATTCTGAAAGGGGTCATCAGTTTGTTTGTTTCACTTTATTGTCAAATACAGATTTTTATTATACCCGTGCTTGTGATGTCGGTTTTTTTATGTGAAATCATTTTCTTTTTACAACTGAGTGCAGTCATATATGGCAAATGATCATTCCATTATGTTCTTTCAAACGGCTTTTACTAAATGAGAAGGCCAAGAGAACATATTCACAGCAGTTGCATACACTGGTCTTTTATGACGTCCCCATTAAATTATTAATGATGTCCGTATTAGATCACATGTAGCATTAACTGACCTGTTGCAACTTCAGTTTCCGACAAACTCCACTTATCCTGCTAGGTTTTTTCACTACAGTAAACAAAGAGACCCGCTGGCTGCATGTCCAGCTACTGAAATAACTCCAGGGTTTAAATTCATTTGCATCTAGCGCCATCCTGAGGCAACATTTTGTAACTACACTGGTCTCTCAAAATGTGTGACTTGACCAGGAAGACAAAGATTGGACGGGTGTTGACCTGATCTCCTGCTAAACACCCTATGCAACACAGTAAGGGTATGCAGCCTGGAGGTGTATAGGCTGGCCAAAGACTTAGTTTGAAAAGTTCCTAAAACACTCCAAATCTAACAGGACTGCGTTGTTGTGCTTTGTATGAGAGACCAGTCTACGTACAGTGCTACTGATGAAGCTAAGCATATGTATAGCATATATGCACCTTCAGGCAAACTCCAACAAACACAGCATGGATCCTCCACAAACTTCTCCAATCACTAAGGTCTCTGACACTTGGGAACTTGGGAGACTCCAAGGGGATATGTTCTTTAGCCCATTCTGCCATCTTGTGGTTGTATGTGTGTACTGCCTCTATATTCAGAAAAAACCTGGTTGAATTTTCACTTAATCCTACTACCTGGGGAGCATTGATGTGGTGCTCAATAATGTCAATAATGTTATTATATAACTTCACTCACTGCATGGAGTTTGCAGTATTATGGAGTGCTCGATATGGCATGTGTTGTAAGCACACGTTATGGCAAACAGTAGCTTAGCATATATTCACCAAAACTGAAAAAAGGTTTCTTAAAAATTGCACTATGTTTAACCAAACAAAATTGTTTGATTGGTGCTACACAGTGGAAAGGATTTTGGCACTGGCTTGACTGTTTTGTGCTGAGTAATAGGAGCTCCAGAGTGTGCAAATGATGAACAACCCAATAATCAGAGTCAAGGTCTTCCTATCACACAATGACCCTTAGTGCAGTAACAGTGGACTCTCCATCAAATAACTCTGAAAACATTTTGCTGTGCCTTAGCCTGGTTTCACCACTGTTTTAGTCACTGTCCATATGTAGGAAAGGTTTTTACAGCAGAGACAGACAATGCTGCTATATATGTTGTCTCAACTTTTGCTAAGCATTTCATCTCCAAACAGTGGCAAACTCTTAGGCTGAGAGAGTTTTGTGGTAGCCCAATTAGCTGCTAAAAGTAAATCAGAAACTGAGCAGTGGAAGTTTAATCCAGAGACAGAGAAACAGAAATGGGACAAACTCGGTGTAAAAGAGTGACCAAACATGGCCAGCAGTTTGGACCAGGGCAGGAGGGGCATCCAAGCTGGTTTAACCATTGTCCTCTATGGCAGCATTTCCCAAACCTCTCCTGGAGGACTACTTGTCCTGCATGTTTTAGATCTCTCCCTGCTCCAACACAGCTGATTCAAATGATCAACTCGTCATGAACTCCTGAAGCTGCTTAATAACAAACCGATCATTTAAATCAGCTGGGGCCACAGGGACACTGCACAGCCAGTAGTGGCACCTGGGATCTGTAGTTCTTCTACATTACCCAAACCTACAGTATGGTGGCTGGTTGAAGGGAAACTCCACTTACTGTGAAATGCTCCTGGGATTTGTAGTTCTCATCGAGGTAGACGCGGGCTCTGTTGTACTCCTTCATGGCGTCGCTGGACAGCAGCTCTCTGGCGGAGGGGAGGAGGAAGCACATTCCAGTGGTCAGCTGAGATGCAGGTTGGACAAGATCCTTGTTTCCCCGCCATTCACCTTAGCATCATAATCCACCTCATTCAGAACCATTCCCTTATCCACAGGGTGCTTTGTACATAACAGCAGACTAGAAGAAAACATTAGCAGACAACATGAGACCCTGCCCTCACCCACACTTCTACTTAATGATGACACATGCCAAAGACTACTCCTCTCAGTACTTACAGCATCAAAGAAAACATTTTACAGGCCTGGTTTACTCCCCATCTTCCAACATCTCACACTTTGTCATCCCATTTCTAGTCTATCGCAGCTCTTGAAAGGTCCTCTGCCAAACTGAATGCAGTAATATTATTGAAATAATCTACAATGCATTATAGAAATGCATATTTTTATACAGATATTTCTCAAAGTCTTTATGTTTCATCTTCATGACATAATTATTGTGCCATTATTGTGGGTGTCTTGAACTCTGTTCTGTGAGATCTGTAGCTGCAACAGGTTTTCTTTGTGCTGCCCTTCTCATTTCATAAAAGCAATAAAAAACTGCTCACAAAAAAGAAGACAACATGAGCACCATAAGAGCATGAGGCCTGGCAAAGTCTCGCTATAATGCTGATCAACATGTTATCCAGCTGAAGTCACTTTAACTATTATGAGAAATTTTAAAACTCTTGTGACTTTAAGTTACTCTGCGTACAAGACAAAATAAGGTAAAAAAAAAGGCAAACAAGAAACAGATGCAGCCAGAGGGGGGAGTTGTTCCCTCATTTTTACACTGTTTACTTTGCGTTTTACAATGCTGAAACCAGAGAAAATCCAAGGAAAACCTGCCTCTGTCAGCCAGCTGAGTGGAGCTGAAGAGAGAGGTGGCAGGCTGGTGAAAGGAAACAGTTTGGGTTTTATCTCCACGCGTCTGAGACACGCCCACAGAGGGCGGAGCAGAGACTGCTCATACAGTGTTAGACACACCCACAAGACAGCAAAACACACAGGGCTCTCACGCTGTGAGAAGCGACCGCGGAGGGTGGACCGGTGGCTGGTACGCCGTTACACACGCCCATAGGTGACGGAGCAAAAGAGGGCTCTTACTTGACAAAGCTGTCCACATGGGTCATGGACTCTTCGTAGTTCTTCCCTCCAACTTCTTGACAATGCACTGCGACGAAGTGTGGTTTATACAAGTGCACCGTCTGGAAGAGAGGAGAGGAGATGGTATCACTCTGACGGAAGAGGGGAGCCCTGGGGAGACAAGCTTAAACAAACAGAGCAGTGTGAGGTCCGCGTTACCCTAAGAATTATGACAAAGGTCTGCGCCGGGAAGTCACGGAAGATAAGATAAGTGATCCACTTCAGCTGCACCGTAGTGCTTGCTTTAGTCTACAGGACACTGAGTCCAAGCACTTATGACATGTAACAGATGATACCAAAACCAAAATACCCAGCTAACATGCTAATATCCAACGATGTCACAATGTTGCAGTGAAGCATTATGATAATGTTCTGCATTGGCTGGGTGCAGTGGACTGGAGTGGAGGTGCTGTAACCACAGGAGTGGGAGACAGACAGCTCTCAAAATGAACAGCGTTGATGTGGCTCTTGTGAATGCCCACCCCATACTCTACACTCTACAGGGTTCCTCTGACACAGCGCTGTTTCCATAGAGAGACTTTTACTCTGACACAGTGCTGTGTCAGTCAGGATACTTTTATTGTGACACGGGGTTACGTCCAGCAAGCACAGTTTACTGTGACACAGGGCTGTGTCAGCCCGCACAGAAAAGGTGTTAACACACCCACTGTAATGTTTCCAGGTCCAGTTGTCTTTCTTAAACCCCCCGACACATTATGTGAAATCAGAGCTACAGTGTGCCCTGTATGCATAATACACCTGAGCCACCAGCACAACAGACAACCTCTCACACCACTGAACTGGAATCAGTTTCCTTACAACAGCTCATAATGTCCACATGCAGACTGGGCATTAGCCCGGAGATGCTCATTCACACAGAGGCTTCAGAGAATCAATGTGAGCACCACCGCCACAAGACTGGCGTCACAATGGGAACATTCTCCCATTTGAGCCCAATTCCTTCCAGAGGACACTCACTTCAATCCAAAAAGAGGACATGAAAATGGGACGCATAAAGGCCACTTTTTAAATCATTTTCAACGTAACATTTTAAGATGGAAACAGGTTTATCTAGGCAAAGAAAACATGGTGTTACATCACTATTTATAAAAAATAAACACCATTATCTAACTCATGGGCCAATTATCCATTCAGTCTGGTTCTTCTTCATTAAATAGAAATTATGTATTATCCTTAAAATTATATTGTATAGTACCAATGCACAGTACAGCAGAAAAAAGGATGTGAAATGGTTTCTATGTAAACTGGGCCCTTCTGTCTGTTTGCCAAAAAGGTTATGAAACAAAAAGAGCCGGCCTCTCCATTCCCGATGTTATTTTGGTCTGAACTGACAGCTTGTCTTTCACAGCGAGCGCTGCAAAGTTGTGAAAGAGTGTTAGTCACTCTCTTACAGCGTATTCTCGTCCAGTTTGCCTTCAAGGAATGACAGCTGATGACGTGGTCATGTTACCAGCAAGCTGAAGGAAGCGTCGCGCTAATGGCACTAGAGCAAATGTGTGTGTGTGTGTGTGTGTGTGTGTGTGTGTGTGTGTGTGTGTGTGTGAGAGAGAGAGAGAGGGAGAGAGGGAGAGAGCTGCCAGTCCTAATCCCTGTGCTGTTCCAACACAGGAGCATGCACATGATGCTGAAGCCCTGTTATTCCAGAACATGAGCGAGAACATGTCATCGCAAATTCCCTGCATTTCATGGAACCATGGACCACAGTCGGTGGGCAGATGCAACAGTACTGCACCAGATCTTCAGCCCATCAAACTGAATTAAAGCTGTGCATCCAACCATTCCAAAGAAAACATACCATACTCACATATACACACAAAAATATTATGTAAGGGCTTTACAAAATTAAATAAATAAACATCAACTACTGTCCAGTAAAAGCTCTAAGTACTCCAGAAGGGGCTATGGAGAGGTGGGGCCAGACCGTGTCACATGACTACTCCCTGGCCCCACCCGCATCCCCCCTGCGCCAAGCTGTTTGTGAGCGCGGGGCGAGCGAGCTCTGCATGTTCCCAAGGTGTTGACCCATAACGGAAAATCCATACGGAAGTGAATTACAACAGTCACAGGCGCTCCCTGCTCGTCGGATGGATAGATGTGGGTGAGGGGGCACCAAGCCGTAGATCACTGTCACCCAGGATATGTGAGCCCCCTGGGGGGAGTTACGCCTGGGACAGTCCCAGGCCTGGAGGCCTACTGCACTTACAGGCCCGTATTATTCTCACTAAAAGCTGAATCAAATAAAAGTAATGTACAGCAATAACACTATAGATTTTCCATCAACCTCTGGCTTGTCACTTAGCCGGACGACCCAGGGCTAAGCCCGAGAATTCAGGATTTCAAAGTAAAAAGATTAGTGAACCTTTCAGCTCATACAGAGAAGGTCACATTCTCAAGGGCTTTATTTTCAATGCTGCCACTGCTGTGTGTGTGTGTGTGTGTGTGTGTGTGTGTGTGTGTGTGTGTGTGTGTGTGTGTGTGTGTGCGAGTGAGTGAACGTACGTGTACGTGTGTGTACGTGCATCTCCTATTCTCATGTCTAAAGTACAAAATCGTTTCACTGTAAATGTATGTATGTACTGTATGATGGAATTGCCATGTCTCGCCGCATGTTTACCTGCGTTACTCTGCTGTCTGAACTCCGAGGCAGTGCGCTGCACAGACACACCCCTGCACTCCTGTCCTAATGCTGCCAGCTCATCATGTGCCTAATTTAACCCTCACTTTAATTTGCAGAAGCCATTAATTAAAGAACGAACAAAGACGTGAGCCAGAGAGTGCACCCTAATGTGATGCAATTCACACTGTGAGACTGCAGGTGCTCATTTCCGTGTACGTTTGTACATTGTTGTCATTTTGCAGATGCCCTTATCCAGAGCAACTTACAAAGGTTACAGTTTTTACATGTTATCCATTAAATACAGCTGGATATTTGCTGAGGCGATTCTTGGTTAGGTACGTTGCCCGTTGGGAAGCAAACCCGCCACCTTTCATTACAAGCCCTGCTCCTTACCGCTATGCTGCCTGAAGTTCATATGGTAAGCATGCACAGAGGTGCTTTGATGTAACAGGCGGCTCTGCTGTGAGATGTGACACGCTGTGGATGCGAGGGAGGGAGGCGTGACCAGGCTGATTTTGCGGCTCGTGATGGTGCATTTTCCGATCCCGAAGGGGTGCCAAGCAGGATGTTTGTGGAAGGAGCGTACCGTCTCCACTCCTGCCTGTTTGCATTCGGAGGACATCCCTCTTCGGAAGCTCACCACGCCGAGTGATTCCCCATTGGATTGCCTTTCACAGCTCACGGTGCAGCACACATTCCTTTGGCAGCTTCCCAGGGCAGGTTCAAGCAGAAAATGCATTGAAACCAGCTGACAGTGCCATGCCTGTCTGGAGACTAAACCCACAGCTCTGAGCACTGCTCTGACCACTGCTCCTCACTGCTGCTCTCGCCTTGTCTGACCTTGATGCCATGGCCATCACCATTACCATCCTCATCTTCTTCTTCATCATCATCGTAATAGCTACTATAAGTTTCTAGTGATACAGAAAACGACCTGAATACACTTCTTCCTCACCCAGCTTCAAACAGCTTGCAGAGAAGAGAAAGTCCTACGCAAATTCCAAGTTTAATCCTCAAACAAAGAAGATTACTGTCAGGTATTAAATCAGAAATGTTGCATCTTATTCCATGTTTAAAATATTACAGGCGACTCATTTATAGCAGATGGAGACAGAGACAGGGTGCTGGACAGAAATCTCTAAAAGCCTCTCAGTGTGTCATAATAGATTCAGAAAAGAGTCTTAGCATCTTAGGATTCTGGCTAAGTGTTGATGCCCCACAGTTAGCCAGCCTAGTGATGGTGTGTAGGAGTGTGTGTGTATTCGTGCATGTGCATGTGTATAAGCTCACACTTCTGCAAACACTGGGGGACACGTAGTGTTAACTCAAGTTACTTAGATTGGTCCATTTATAAATGCAAATCAGATTATTGCCACCAATTCTTACAATACTGGTGACCGATGCCATTCTATTAATGAGGAATGACCATGAGAGCTCCTATAGATTACTGTTGTGTTGTCTGGCTGTGACAACCCCAGTCATCCGGGGTGTTCACCTCACAGAGGTTCATCGGACACCAGCTGGCCAACCTGCTAAACAGCTCCCTGGTTCACCTGCCCACCTGCGGTGTTTCCGACGCAAATGGCCCCAAAGACCATTCGCCTGGGTTTCCCATGCAAAGCTTTGTTTATATTGTGCACAAGTGCGTGGCCGTGCCACTTCAAACACTAAACAAATCTCCCATGCAAATCCCCTGCTTTGCTTAAGTTGAAGTTCCTGTCCATGCCATCCTGCCGTATTTTCCAGCCCGTGTGGGCATGGTGCCAGTCTTCCCACCCAGAACACCGAAGCACATCTAAAGCAGGGGTGTATAATAAAGACAAAATATCAGGACTTAGAACTAAGTTACATCAAATGCAAATGAAACACGGAACACTGACATTCAGTCTGACCAAAAATGATCTATTCTCTTACGCCATTCTAGCTGTGAACTGTGACTTGTGCATTCTACTGTTAACTGTGCTTTGCTATGGATTGTAAGTATCCCAAAAAGGCACTAGCATCATGATGAACAAGTAAAACAGGACTGTAAACTTGCATGACAGACATATCTGGACCTGCATAAGCACAAACTTGTGGCACTGCGAGGTGCGAATGTGGATCAGTGGCGCTGTGAGGTGCGAATGTGGATCAGTGGCGCTGTGAGGTGAGAATGTGGATCAGCAGCACTGTGAGGTGCGAATGTGGATCAGTGTCACTGTGTGGTGCAAATCTGGATCAGTGGCACTGTGAGGTCAGAATCTGGATCAGCGGCACTGTGAGGCAAGAATGTGGATCAGTGTCACTGTGTGGTGCAAATCTGGATCAGCGGCACTGTGAGGTCAGAATCTGGATCAGCAGCACTGTGAGGTCAGTATCTGGATCAGCGGCACTGTGAGGCGAGAATGTGGATCAGTGTCACTGTGTGGTGCAAATCTGGATCAGTGGTATTTACTGTGTTGCTGGTATTTTAAGAAACAGTTGATGGCAGTGTTTAGCAACAGCCAAGGTGATCTGTGTCTCTTGGCACCGGTCCAGGGATGTGTGAGCGTGTGAGTGTGCGAGTGTGTACAGAAGCATCTGCTATCAGAGCCCCTGTTCAGACATGAGCTAAAGCAGCGGCCCTTGCTGTTGTGGTGACAATAAAGGCAGTGCCTCTCCACTGTGCTGGTCACAGCCATGACATCACTCTGCAGAATCCCCCATGCAGGCGAGCTCACACTTTCTCTGCTCCCTCCAAGAAGGTTGTGTTTTTTTTGTGTTTTGCTTTTGTTTTTGCTCTGAGGCAGCTCCTGTAATTATGTTTAATTCCAGTGCGGACAGTAGGGAGGAAAACACCCAGGGCAGAGATTAGTTCCGCAGCTATCAAACATGAGGACGGCGGGTTCCCCAGTTCTGCATCGCTGCATAGGCTTGCAGGATATCCTACTACTGCTAACCACAGAAAAGCCTGTCAAACAACTATGCTCTTTTTCCAGGATGTAAGAAACACTTTTTTTAAAAATCAGATAACCATTTACATACTGTACACTACTGCAGCTGCATCTGTGAAGAAAAACAGCTAATTCAAAGAAGCATATGACTCGTCACACAAATGTTACCAAATTAAGGCATCATCTGCAACTGCACAGCAATGTGTGTTTCATGGGCTGGTGACATGTTTTGTTGCAATTTCAAAATGTCTGGTTACATTTAAATCACACTGATAAAATATTAGTTAGACAAGATCACATTTACTTCATTTCTTAACGTGCACATACTATCATAGAACAATTTTGTCATACCAGCTGAATAATTACAATGATTCATGAACAAAAGGTCAACCATGATATCAGTATTGTCAGTGTTATTCAATGTATTACTGTACTGCCTTCAACTGACAGTTAAAATGCTGTCGATCAAACAGTTTGCCAAAGGCTTGCCAAGATCTATAGCTTACAGTCTGGCATCTTGCTCCCTCTGACACAAACATACACACACAAGCATGCATATATTAACAAATATATAGGTCTCCCTCAAAGATCACGAGGGGCTCAGAGTCACTGAGTTGAACTGCTCTAACGACTCATTCATTCATCAGCAGACAGCCTGAAGCCATGAAGCACAGAAAGTGTAAAGCACTGCCTGAGGCACAGACATGCAGAGGATCATGAAGTGTCAAAAACACACACACACCTGTCTCTCTCACCCCTCCCATTAGTTAATTCTGAGCCAGGATATAAGCGCTAAAGCACACAGAATATAAGAATGGGGGTGAGTTACAGTACTAAAGTGTAAAGTGATCAGCTCCTCTCAGGCCCACAAGGATTCCATGGTAGAGCAGAAGAAAGCTGCTGAGACAGAGACAATGAAAAGAAAGCAAACAAAGACCGCATCTGCACTGCCAGTTTGCACTGCCCCTCTGCACTGCCACCGGTGCAGCTCTTCATCACCATAGAAGGTTTTAAATGCAGTAAGAATAACAACCCCTGCAAAGTCATGTGGGTTCCTGAGTGGCTCAGTGAGCCAGGCCGGTGCAGGCTAAGCCCTATGGCTCGGGTTTACTGACACTGGCAGGGAGCTTACAGCGGCGGTACCAGTCAGCTTCGCCCCGGCAGAAGCAGGAGTGAGTCAGTCAGCCAGCTCCTACTTCACTGCAGTGCACTGTGGCACTCAGACTGTGAGAAATAGTTACAATACATTACATTATTGGCATTTCCAGAGCGGCAAGCCTTGCTCCTTACCACTATGCTACACTGCTGCTCACACTGGTGTGCAGGTGTGAGGGAGGCACACAGTGGTAATGGTGTGAGAGAGGGCACACGAGGGGGCACACAGTGGTAATGGTGTGAGAGAGGGCACACAGTGGTAATGGTGTGAGAGAGGGCACACGAGGGGGCATACAGTGGTAATGGTGTGAGAGAGGGCACACAGTGGTAATGGTGTGAGAGAGGGCACACGAGGGGGCACACAGTGGTAATGGTGTGAGAGAGGGCATACAGTGGTAATGGTGTGAGAGAGGGCACACGAGGGGGCACACAGTGGTAATGGTGTGAGAGAGGGCATACAGTGGTAATGGTGTGAGAGAGGGCACACAGTGGTAATGGTGTGAGAGGGGGCATACAGTGGTAATGGTGTGAGAGAGGGCACACAGTGGTAATGGTGTGAGAGGGGGCACACAGTGGTAATGGTGTGAGAGAGGGCACACAGTGGTAATGGTGTGAGAGGGGGCACACAGTGGTAATGGTGTGAGAGAGGGCACACGAGGGGGCACACAGTGGTAATGGTGTGAGAGGGGGCACACAGTGGTAATGGTGTGAGAGAGGGCACACAGTGGTAATGGTGTGAGAGAGGGCACACAGTGGTAATGGTGTGAGAGAGGGCACACAGTGGTAATGGTGTGAGAGAGGGCACACGAGGGGGCACACAGTGGTAATGGTGTGAGAGAGGGCACACGAGGGGGTATACAGTGGTAATGGTGTGAGAGAGGGCACACAGTGGTAATGGTGTGAGAGAGGGCACACGAGGGGGCACACAGTGGTAATGGTGTGAGAGAGGGCACACAGTGGTAATGGTGTGAGAGAGGGCACACGAGGGGGCACACAGTGGTAATGGTGTGAGAGAGGGCACACGAGGGGGCACACAGTGGTAATGGTGTGAGAGGGGGCACACAGTGGTAATGGTGTGAGAGAGGGCACACAGTGGTAATGGTGTGAGAGAGGGCACACAGTGGTAATGGTGTGAGAGAGGGCACACGAGGGGGCACACAGTGGTAATGGTGTGAGAGAGGGCACACAGTGGTAATGGTGTGAGAGAGGGCACACGAGGGGGCACACAGTGGTAATGGTGTGAGAGAGGGCACACGAGGGGGCACACAGTGGTAATGGTGTGAGAGGGGGCACACAGTGGTAATGGTGTGAGAGGGGGCACACAGTGGTAATGGTGTGAGAGGGGGCATACAGTGGTAATGGTGTGATAGAGCAATAGACTGGCAGAGAGAAAACAGAAGTGATGGCGGTTGCCAATTCACACAAACCCACACAAACACACAGCTGCATGAAGCAAACTCAAGTCTGTCTCTCTACCGCTATCCTTCTCTCTCTGTCTCTCCTTTCTTTTACTCTCTTTCTTTCACTCTCCTCTCCCTCACCCATCTCTCTGCCTCCTTCTCTCTCTCTCTCTCCCCCCTTCCTCTCAAGGGCCTGGCATCATTATTTGACTCTCTCCACAGCCCATTATTGAGTAAGTCGCCATGCAGCAGATAACAGAGCTGTTCAGAGAGACAGCAGCACGCTGTGCTGGTTATGAAACTTCACTTCCCCAGCAAGCGAGTGGAAAGAGTTGTGGTTTCACAGATGCTCCTC
This sequence comes from Megalops cyprinoides, assembly GCF_013368585.1. Classification (NCBI taxonomy): domain Eukaryota; kingdom Metazoa; phylum Chordata; class Actinopteri; order Elopiformes; family Megalopidae; genus Megalops; species Megalops cyprinoides. Next base: position 18,246,483 of record NC_050597.1, on the reverse strand, counting down.
GCTAGATCAAAGGTAAGATATGTGAGTTTTTTTTTCTGAACTGATAAAACAAAGTCACACTCTATTCTAAGGAGGAAACAGACCCGGCTGAGAGTAGTGAGTGTGTAGCATCCACCTGGACCCTGAGTCACCTGTGCAGACACTCTAGAGGGAACAAGGACACAGAGATGTGGAGAAAGACACAGAAGAAGTACCTGGTAGAACTCCCGAAGCCACGTCTTCTGAAGATTTTCAGGCTGAAAGACAAGAAAAATTGAGTCAGTGATTTCAGTGACACACAGGCCAAGACCACATAATATTCAAACACAGGATAAACCCACATAATATCCATACACAGTATAAACCCACATACTATCCAAACACAGGCTAACATGACATAAAACCCACATTCTAAAGCTACATGCAATCTGAGCATTGGTCAACGCTATATACTAAAGCAGTAGCTAAACAATAAACGCTAAGAATAACTTCAGATGTAACACTGATTAACAGCACGACCGTCCAAAGGCTTTTAGGTCTATCAGTTATGAGTTCTCTCTGTGCGAGGGAAGGAAATCTGTCTGCCGCTCGCGCTGGAAATGTCAATGTTTTCTCTCTTCATTTATTTCCACTTCTGAAGGCCATCCGAGAGACGGCAGTTCAGCCCACTGAGGAGCACACAGAGGGCCGCGGGCTGACTGCTGTTTAAGAAGCAATCTGCCGACGTCGATAACCACCTTGATAAGCGGTCACACCAAGGGGCTGGGTTTGAGCCGGCCGTCACAGCAGACCACACCATGCCCTTAAAGGGCACCCAGGATTAATCTCCACCAAAACAAACCCAGGAAATGTGTTCTGTTGGACGTGGACATTGGACACGTATGTAACTTGGTGAGCGATGTGTTCCCAACCTTGAGATACTTTTTTACTGCCTTTACAGGGGTGGCAGTGTAGCAGGAGCAGGGCTAGTGAATGTAAGGTTCAGTACCCCACTGGGCACTGCTGTTGTACCCTTGGGCAAGGTACTTAACCCACAATTGCCTCAATAAATATACAGCTGTATAAATGGATAATATGTAAAAATTGTAACCTAAGTCGCTCTGGATAAGACCGTCTGCTAAATGCCAGTAACGCAATGTAATGCCTTCAGACAGCCCAGACTGAACTGCGTCAAGAATTGACTTTTCCTCACAGACTAACCCCGGGTGCCCTTTTATCAGTTTGAGCGAGATGGCTTCAGAAAGATGGAAAAGCGCAGCACGTCGTGAGAGGTGGAGCGGAAAACTCGGGAGGAGCCGGCGATGGGGGTTTGAGTCAGTGCAGCGGGGCCTGATGGCAGGGCTATATAAGGACATGTGTGTGAGACGTGGCCATTAGTCACAGAGACAGGAGGAACTGGGACCTGCAGTAAACATGGCTCCTTCAGCAGTCCTGAGCCTCCCGCCCGGCCCTCTCCGAACGGGTGAGCCCTGTCCGACCCCTGACCCCCCTGACCTGCTTCCAGCACTCCCACACTCTCCGGGCGGGTGCAGAGGGTGGGGTGGGGTTCAGTTTAGCAGAGGAGGAGATGTTAGTCTGTGTGGGAAGGAATGTATGGTTTGGGCTCCATCAATGCTGTACAGCCATATGGCCTGCCCAGGGAACTACATGTTCTACTGTAGCCCCGCCCAGGGAACCTCATTATCTATTGCAGGCCCACCCAGAGCAGGGACTGCCTACACCTTCACCATGTTACCAGCACTGTGTTACCTTACTCATGGCATTTTACATTATCCACACATCATACGTCATACCCCCCCCCGTCCCCCCCCCAGCCGAGCAAGCATTACTGATGTATTCACAGTAACAATCTCTCACATACACCTTCTCACACTTTCTCTTTCTCTGACACACATAAACTCACATATACACTGTCTCAGTCTGTCTATCTTACACTTACCCTCACCATCAACCTTACCCTCACACCCTTCACACCCCCCCTCCTCTCTCTCTCTCTCTCTCTCTCTCTCGCTCTCTCTCTCACACACACACACACACACACACACACACACACACACACACACAGGGAGTCCCTGTGGGGGGGTGCAGGTAGGTTTGTCCCTTCCCTGTAGTGCCTCAGAGAGGCGGCTCAGTCTCAGGGGTTATGATGACCTTTCATCCTGCTACATCAACACAGCCAATCAAACTATTAAACCGCATCAGATTAAAAATAGAGCAAGATTCCAGAGTTCCTGGAAAGTGGTCTGTATATTCACACTCTGAGCAAAAACAGACAGGCTGCTAAGCTTGACTCAAACAGAGCTCAAACAGCACCACTTCCTGTAAGACTCTTAAATGAGCATCTTTTTATGATGGAAACGCAACTACATTAAACATTAAAAGAATTAAATAATTGTAAGCATATTACTGAATGAAATAAAATCAGCCACACACATTTCTAATCTAAGAGATCTAAAAATAAAGACAATCTAATGAGATTTCAAAGGAGATAATTGCTTTTTTTAGGTAAGTGCAAAAGCTTGAGGGCACGGCAGCAGAGCCTGCATTCAGCCACCATAAGAACCAACCTGCAGAGGAGCCTCATTCTGGACCAGTTTAAATCAGGGCTGACGGCTCAGACGTGGGAATAGTATTAGAAAAGCTCTCATCCTGAACTCCACCAGGCCCACAGGCCTAGACCATCTCCCTCCACAGACTCAACGCCGAACGCCGTGTTAATGAGAGACCAGCTTTCTCCTCCACTCCTTGCCTCCAAAATTAGCCCTGTCTCTCTCCCTCCCTCATCTTATCAAAAGTTAATTTGCAGTTAATTAGAGACGTGGCTTCACCGACGGTGGGTTAAAAATATCACATACGTTCTGTAGGGGCCTCTCTCCCTCTCCCTCTCTGGCCTACTTTTTGCAAAACCGTTGGGAATTGGCTAACCGTTCTCATTCAGTTTCTGCCTTTCGTAAATCTGCACACTGTCACCGCAGCGGCCCCCATGACCGAGAACTCTCTGATAAACTAACAATGTCTCCGAAGCTTCACAGCGTGATGTTCACAACTGATGTTCCAGGCCCCCGACCCAGTTAAATTAGCACTGTGAGGTTGTTTTTCCTGCACAGAGCCAGTTTCACTATAAGCACATTCCATTAGAAATGGACAATGTGAAAGACACTGTCTTTCAGAAAAAATAGCACACAGTGATAGAGCCTGCCTTTCAGGAACAATAACACTGTATGCACCATTTTATTTCATTGCCCTGTAAGATACAGTGCTAACACCAACAATGAGCAACAGAAAACAAGGAATTAAGTCAATTAAAATACATACCACCATAACAACATGAGAGGTTTTCTAGAATTGCCTGAATGCCATTTATGTTGATCATTTAAGTGACTTCCATCAACTATTCACGCTTAATCTCTTTATAAAAAATGTTTTTCAATTGGCTGAATTTTGGTTTTAACCTTCCACACCCTCCTGTGTACACATATTTTAACATTTAAGCCGTTACACCACAGGTGGTCTGGTCAGAGAGGTAGACCAGCAGTGGTGACTGGTGAAGATATTCTAACTGCACCACCCAGGGTGGGGTTTATTGGGGAAAGCCAAAGCTGTGAGCGGGAGCACAATCATCTCCCTCAACAGACTCTGATGTGGTGGAGCCGGCTCTGAGTGAGGTCACTTCCTGTCCTACTTCCTGTGGTATGTTCAAAAGCCACTTGCACATTTCTTACTCAGTTACAGCAAACCTCGTTACAGACAAGAGAGCTCCTGACCCTCATTCGGACTCTGTATCGCTCCCTGCTGTTCTCCCCAGCGGAGGCCATAATGGGCCTGACTTCTGTATAAATCACACTGGTCGGATGGTCGTGCGAACTCGCTGGTCACGGACTCTGTGGTTACGTGAGGAACACATGGCCACCACATGAGCTCACGCTGGCCCCGCTCCTCCCCCCAGCTCATGTCACAGCTCCATCAGCCATCTGTTTGCTGGGTGGGTGAGAGGAATCTAATAAAATCTTTATTGAACGTATTTCTGGTCATCAGCTTTAACCATAAAAGAAAAAAGTTGAGGTGAGCCATATTTTCCATCTGCAGGTCAAGTGACAGGATAGGAGCTCCTCCCTAGCCAGTCACAGATTTATATCCTCATATCACTGCTACAGCAGTAGACCACTGTATCACTCACACAGTACTACACCATCACTGCACTAATATAGCAGTATACCATGATGTCACTGGTACAGTATTACACTATCACATCACTAATACAGTGCTATGCTATTACATCACTAACACAGCACTGTACCATCACACCACTAACACAGTGTTGTTCAGGGTGAAAAGGTATCCATGGAAAAACAGTGGCCTGTGTGCTTCCCTGCCCGTTTACCTTATTTTCTGCATGTCTGTCTATCCTGCCGGCTGCCTGCACTGACATAGAAACACCGCGATTGCAATCTACCGTTCCATTCTTCATCCTTTAGAACACGGAACTCAGTTGCTTGGATACTCGGGCATTCAGCAGACCCTCAGTTACAAGCGCAAACAGAGGCCGTGCTGGTGCGGCCGACCTTGAGAAGCTGCGCTCTCCTCCCCTCAGAGCTGCTGCTGCTGCTGCTGCTCCTGGGAGCATGGGGATTTTAATAAGACTGTCCTCTTTCCTCTGCGGAAGGAATCCGAGGTGACCCCCCAAGGGAAGCCGTGTGACAAAAAGCAGAGCGCGATGGCACTCCCCCCACCCCACACGCTCTATCGCTCCAGCAAAGCCCTCTGCCACTTCCTGCTTCCAGGGAGGCCCTTTCTGATCCACTCCTGCCTGCGCCTTCCACAAGTTTGGAAAATCCTGATGATCCCAGACACTTGTTTGATTAACGTTGCAAACATCCTGATACTCACTAAAAGGCGCCGAGAGCAATACCTGCCCAGACAACGAGGTAGGCGACAATACTGCGAATTACCAACAGTGTAGGAGAAGCGGATTCACAGAGCCCTTTAGTGCTCCGCAAGGGGTTTCAGCCTTTCTGTAAGACGGGCGTTTCGTCACTGTGAGCGTGAGGGGATTTCAGAGCTTACTCACTTTTTAAGAAGTCCTAAATGTGACTCATTTTTCTACTTTTAATCAGTACTCATCAAATAATTCTGTAAAAATAATATGAAAATAAATGACTCCCAACTGGATCAAAGACATTGTTGTCAAGTCTTAAAAAAACTGCCATTTTCAATAAAGTCAGCCAGAGTGTATCCACCCTCAGGTATTTATCCCAAAAGTATTACCCTCAAACCTACCAATATTATCCCCATACCCAGGCTTTTATTCTAACAGTATTATCCCCCAAAGCCAAGCATTTATTTCAAAACCAGCACCAACATTCCTGTCATCAACACCTGAGCATACCAAGAGCATGCCTTAACCACACATCAAGCATATTTTCAATACATTGACTTTCCTGTCGGCATTCATCACTCTAACTCTCAATGCCTACACTTTTATGTGTATTATATACAGCTGTAACTCTGACCTTTGTCAGGGGAAAAGAGAGGACAGCCAGACAGGGTGGAGGGACACTGGGATAAAACAATGAGGAGCATGATTTTTACACAGGTACACATACACACATACACACAAACACACAATTCCACAGTACACTTAACAGCCTGTTCATAGCCCCTCTGTGAAGGCACATAGAATGTTCATTCCATAGATCTGAAAGAGTGAGGATTTATACGCTGCTACAAAATGAGGGCAACACTTCCTGGGGAATACATAAAAATATCCGGAGTAAGAGGGGGTGGGGGAGGGAGCGTCTGACAGCCCAGCTCTTCGGGGAGGTGCGGGGCTCTACTCGTGCAGTGTCTGAGATCTCATCACAGAGCACCAAGAACAATGTTCCTCAGCAAGAGAGAAATGGGGCTCTCCAGCTGGGTCCAGGTGAGGAGAAGAGGGCTGTACTTCATCAGAACCACTCATTACACAGCTAATTAGCACAGGGACTGAGAGGAAACCGGAGAGCACTGACAATTAGCCTCCAAATGAGCTAATCTCAAACAGAACCGTTATCCTGAGAAAGAGTGTTAGAGGGGGACAGCAGGGGTCTGTGGGGCCAGGAGAAGGTTGTGCGCATTGCCGTTTGACTGGGAGTTGGTAGGGCCTACAGAAGGAAGGGGTGCCGCCCCAGGAAGGTCACAAGCATTAGCATGTCAGGAAGGGGGCTGGACCCCAGGAAACCAGGCTCCAGACTGCAGTGAAACTGAAGCCGCTGACACGGACACAGGATTCTGAGGCTGAATGACCAGTTACCATAAGAAGAGCACTCAACCTAATCACACACTTTACCACACACTAAAATACAGACACACACACATACACATACGCACACACCAGCACACATTGATAGACAAGGAAATGGACATATGCGTACAAAAATAGAAATACACACGAGAGTCTCTGTGTGTGCGCGCGTGTGTGTGTGTGTGTGTGTGTGGTTTGTGCGATTGTGCGTGTGTGTGTGGAAAGCTCACAGGTATTAGTGACCCCAGGTTCTGCCAGAATGTCTGTCAGAGGATGTTTGAACCAATGGTGTCTGATACAGAAGAGCATCAACCTGACCTGCTTCACCAGAGAGGCTGTGAAAATCCATTACAGCGCTGCAGGCTAAAAGAACGTGCATAGTGACAGCAAACAAAGCATGTTAGCAGGCCAGCGTGACGGCCCCGGTGAACGGGCCTGCATTCCAGGAGCGGTGTCTTTCATAGCTGCTACCCGATGCTCCTTTATGATACACTGTAAACATCATCAGCATCATCATCACCATAGAAGGCAGCACAGAACAGTTACAGGTGGCCGACGTCACAATGTCACAATCGTCACACTCGTGGTCCTCCACACTCGACAGCAAAAGGCCACGTCTTCAGCGGGAAGGGAACCCCCGCAGCGCTGCGCACACGAGACCCGGAACCTCCGAATCGGATCAGAACAAACCATCAGTGCAGCCAGGGCTTCACTGTCGCCATTCCAGCAACTAACGCCAATTACACCATTATGGAGAGATGAGGGGGAGACAGGGGAGCAGATCAGGACGTCGCTGGCGAGAGACTTCACTGGAACATGCAGCAGGTGTGTCTCCACAAAGATTATTCAGTAACTGCTATTTACTTTTTATGCTTCAGACAGAGCATGAAGACATAAGGCAGAGATGAGACTGATTACTGTGAACAGTGTTACAATGATGAACAACTAAACCAAGACTTTTACACTTTCTCATCAATATTTGTGAAGGAGGACCTTGAATTCCTGCATAAAATAAGAGTCAGTTGCCTTTATTAATCTTCCTGACTCAAAGTATGAGTGAATGCAGATCTCTTTGCAGTGAGTCATTATTTACACAGAAAGGGTTTCACACAGCGCAGGAGTGGATTATTTGAACGCTCGTTCCTAGGAACCCTGGAACATTCTAACGTCACGTCAAAACCTGGGTTTCACGGCCAACGCTGTCCTCTGCGGCAACCCTTACAGAAGACATGACACGCGCAGAGTTAAAGAGCGGAGTTGCTGCGAGGAGGGTTCGAGCGGAGGCATCTGCATTCCTCTGTCATTATCCGTGATGTGCGGGTCAAATTACAGGGCAGAGCCGCTGCTTAAACTGTGACTGATATAACCTTCAATTTAATCCGCATCCACTGCATATCCCCACCCACTAATAACATGCAGGCTGTGGGGACACAGGCATCAATGTCAATACCCGCCTTTGTTCACTAAATCTCCCTCTCTCCTGCCCCGTCCTACTCGTGTGTACTATTTTAAGAGTGTGTACGTGTGTGTATGTGTATACGCGTATTTAAAATGGTTTAACAAGTGGGAGGTTCAAAGAGTTAGAGATTTAGTACAGAAATTCATCTTAAAATTGTACAGAGTTAAGTCGTGCGCATACACAGTTGTCTAAATATAACACATGAAAGTAGCTATTCGCAGAGTGAGGGTTTTCTCCACAGCGGTTCACCGGGACGAGCTTGCACTGTCCCGTCACTGCGAAAGAGCACATAAATGTGATTCAGTGCTCGGCCTTAACGAGTTTGGAAACGGCTCGTATAAACGTCACGCAGGTCCTGGCACGCCTGAAGTTATTGAAGGTCACGTTTTAGTGCCGCCTCCGAAACAACAATGCCTTTCCTCTGCCGAGCAGTAATGTGTGAACGCTGATGCCTTTACTCGCGCCCAGTTATGGCTCTGTCATAAAAGCAAGTGGCTGTAATCATACTTCTCCTCTGACGGGCAGGGCCCTAACCGCGGTAGCGCACGCCGAGCCTGGCAGTGCAGCATCACGGCCTTCTCTGGAGGTGAAAGCAGACTAAGACCCGAGTCCTGTGGCAGCATGCGAGACAAGACACCAGGACAGCGTGAGGACGTGAACGCGTGACAAAGTGTGACACATCTCCAGAGCTTGCACGCCACCACCCAAGAGTACAAGCTGGAGATCACCAGGCTGTGCACTGAGGTCACCGCGAAGAGCATTTTCCTCTGCCTGCTCTACCCTCCCCTATACCAGCCCCTCCCTGCTAAGAGCTCAGAGTCAGAATGTGAAATTGTAACAGCGTGTGTTACACGGGGAGTTGGTTAGAGTGTGTGAAATTAACAGAGCAAGAACGTGTGACAGTGGTTGACGGTGCGTAAGAACATGACAGAGCGTGACAGTGTGAGACAGTGCGAGACAGATGTAAACAAGTACAGAGCATATCAGGCAGACCTTTGATATGCTTTTATGCTTATTCCTGCTGGCCAAGTGTGGCCAGGCTGCCAATCGGCAGCTCCCTACCACAGTTTCCATCAATGACATCACGCACTTCAAGAAAAGCAATAACCTATCACTGCGGAAACTGCCTGGTGGGGTCAGGGTGCTAACAGGGAATGCATTGCTTAGTTAGCGTGCTCTCCTTCATCAGCGGTTTGACCACATCACTCCAAATTAAGCCTAATACAATAAATGTATTTTTATGAACAAGTTTCAGGTCAGCAGAATCCCTGTCCACCTTCACATTCTAAAAACAAAAATTAATGTAGCACTCTAAAGGTCCTTGAGATGGTACCATGTTGAGCTTCCAGACAGCCAAAAAAGATCCTAGAAATCAGTGCTTTTTGCATGTGTACCATGTTGCAACACTACTTCCATGTAATCACTCCCTTTCCCACATTGCATTGAGTAGCCTCCCCCAAAGCTGTTGATGAATCTCTGTGCATGCACCCGCACACACACACACACACACACACACACAAAGCCCAAAAATGGCTTTTAACAAATGCTGCTAATTGGAGGAAATGAGTTTTTGGAAAGGAAGTGGGCCCAGCGCTCAGGACATCCTGACAGGAGGCCGAAGCCGGGAGCAGGCAGACTCTACAGAGCGTGGATAGAAGCACTGCAGCCGGGCAACAGGAGGCAGCAGGGCGGGGTCTACACAGCCCGGACAGAGGCGATGCAGTCGAGCAGCGGAAGGCAGCAGGCCGGGCTGTGCCTGAAACAGCACTCCACTCCACTACCACTACAGTGCGGTGACTGGCCTGGTTGGAGAATTTCACCAGCATATACTAGGTGGACAAGGCGAGCCCCTTGCTGGGGCATTATTGATTACTGCTTGGGTAGCGACTACAGCACATCCTGTTTGTTATTGAGCTGATGAGCTCTGCGGCACACAGACAGCAGGGAATCCTAGCATGGCCAGGTGCAAAACTTCAATACACAGCGAGGACACAAATCTATCACTACTGTTATGACTCAATTCACAGTTCTAACTACACCAGCATGCCATATGCTGCACTCACTGGCTTTTTGGAACAGGCACCGATAACGGACTTTCAAACTTTCATTTCATTGATTCACACCAGATAGCGACTTAGTTTTGAATTATTAATGAGTAAAAACAACTGTTTTTACTCTTTCCACTTCTGATATCAGAGGTCAGAAATACCGTCTCAAGATGGAGAAGCGATTTCCCCTGCTTAGGGCATTTTCATTTTTCAAATTTCCATTTAAGGTCAGAAGTGTCCATGTAAAGCCCTGGCTGAGCTCCACTGGTCTCAGATCTGCCTGGGAGGCATCCCTAATTCAGAACCTGGGTCAATGGATACAAACAGTCCAGACAGAGTGTAGTCACCTGGCTGTCAGATTTGGAGCGCCTTACCCCAAATGCACTACCGTGCAGGAGTAAAAAGTGTCTCACTGGATCCATCTCAGCAGGTGTGACGTGAGACAGACTTGCCCGTATGAAGTAATGTTAACACCAGCCTGAAAGAAGGTGAAGGTTACTTTTTTTTTAAAATTACCCTACACTGTGAGGTCATTAACGAGCGGCAAGGTCATACAGTTTTGTGGAAAAATTCTTTCCCACACAGCAAATGTGCTTACCATCCCCTGATCATTCTCTTGTTCATAATTCAAACCTTTTCCTGTGAAAATGCAGCAGTCTGATCCAGGGTTTTCAGGAGTGAAGGCTTTCCTGCTGAAGTGAGACCATGGAGCAAACATGGAAGTGGTAATCATAGAGGAGCACTAAAGCATAACTCTCTAGGAAGACATACAAAAATTTTAAATGTAATTTTTTTTCATTTAAAAAATCTTTTTGCTCAGTTCTTTTGCTTTTCCTTCAGCTGCAGGAACTAACTGATGGAGGGAAATGCTTTCTCCCACGCGACAGCGACACTGCTTTTGGTGAGAGTCTGTTTTGAAAAGCCGCCCCGTTTGATGGATCTGTCTCACTTCCTGTGTATACCGCATCAGGACAGGAAGTACCCGCCTGCAGACACTGATCCTCAGCTCAGGCCCTCCCTATTTATAGCGCATTGTTTGCCGAAAGGAAAGCCGGAGCGCTTTTGACCCCTTGACTCTTGACCCCATGCCGAGGCTGCGGGTTGGCGGCCGTGCGATTTCACGGGGCTCGAGGAGTCGTTTTCCTCTCTCTGCATGCCGCGGTCACACGCTGTAGCACGCCGACTCTTGGGCCAGGGCCCGAGAAGCATGTATGAGATTAAAAAGATGAAATAAATCTCTGCTTAGCTCCCACAGACAGCATCGGTAATCAACACCCACGAGCCAGCTGCACGTTCCTTTCTTAAATCCCCCCAAATTCAAAACGTGCGCTGCTTGGATACTGATGCGGGTATTAATGACAGTATGCTTTTTTTCTTCCTTTGACCCAGATTACAGGGTTGCTTTGGTAATCTGTGACAGGAAGCGAGAGGGCACTTGAGGTTGTACACAGGTTGTACGGTGCGCGAGTCTATTTCATAACTCATACATGATTCATCAGAGCAGAGACGGAGTAAAACCGAGGCCCTTCCAGGTTAACAAGCTCTGCTTCGCTTCCCCGAAAGCCACATGACCGTCTCCCAAACAGCTTAATAATAGGATTTGTTATTATTTATCATTATTCTTATTGCCATCTCTTGAGAGCTGGAGTACAGAGAGCAGCGGCAGAACAGATTAATGAGCACAACAGCAGGTGCGGAAAACAGGTCTGCGGAATCTAAAAAAGATCAGCACCTCCAAGCCCTAATCCTGCTGCATAAAACATGAGGCCCACTCACAGCTACAGCCCAGGCCTGCTGACGGCTCTCTTCACCCACCTCATAAACTCGATCAAAGATCTTTCATTTTCAGGATAGCGCTCACAAACAGGAAACGGGTAAGGAGCCGTGGCAGTGACACGAGCTCGCCTCGAGTGGGGCGCGCCTCCCTCAGAGTGTCACATGCTACCTAAACTGTCACACCGGGTGCCTCGGCGCTGGGGACCAGGACGAGCAACGCAGAGAATATGTCCCTGCCTTGGGATCAGGAGGCCGGGGCATTATCTCCCACTGCCCCTCTGTGCACAACATCCTGTTTGCACTCAGGCAAGACAAATATTGCTTCTGTCTGACGCGGAAGACTTTTCACGGGCTATCACGTTTTCTGCATTTAGCCGATATCTCTATAATTGGGCTCTTCCTGTACAAAGAGAAAAAGAGGGAAGGAGAGAGAGGGCGGGGAAGGGAGAGAGAATGGTAGTGTACAGCAGACCAGTTGTACTGTAAAACCCTGCAACAAACATGAAAACACGCAAGCGTGCGCACGCACACACTCACAACTACACACGCACATGCACACAGGTGCACGCATGCGTGCACACATAAGGTGGAATTGGAATTGTATACACCCTGTTTTTCTATTTACGTTTAAAAGGGAATCAGCGGAATATATTGTCAGCAAACGTGGGAGAACTTTGTGCTACAAAGTTTCTCAGTGTAGATTACTTTCACGACTCGCCATAAAGGCGCGCTGCTTTTGTCCCTGCGCCCACCAGAACAATCTTTCATCATTTCCCATCTCCCCTGAGCACACAGAAAGGTCAGGGGTTGGCGGCTGATCGATACGTTTGATCACAAAGCAGACTCCTGCTTCTCCTTTTCAGAGCCATCCAAGACACCGGCTGCCAAGACAAGCCCTTAATCAGCCATTGGAGCCCAACGGCAACAGCCAAGCAGAACCCACTGCAGGGACAGAGGGCACAGGGTAACCAGGGAAACCTTCCAGTGAAGAAGCAAGAGGTTCTCCAGGAATGGACCCGAGACTGTTGTGGAAGGCGCGGATGCCGATGTACTCTCTCCACGTCCTCTCCACTGCGTGTCGTGTCAGACTTGGCCACGCCCACCTGCCTGTCCCCCGCTCTGTCTTGCCCGCCGCCCTGGGTCGGGTGTCTGGAACTCATTTCCCACGCCTGCTCCCATAAGAAACCGCCCTACCCTCCCCCACTCCTGACCCCAGCCTGGCCTCCTTTGTGCTATTTCAGGAGATTTCCTTTTACAGATTTCATGAACTCCCTCTTTTAAAGAACCCCAAACCCTAAAACAGCACTTCGGTAAAAAAGGCAGGTCCTCAAACTGACATTACTTGCATCTGTTTATGGAGAAGGCAGCAACTTCCCCATGAAGACACTTCTCTGGAAAATATTCCCTAAATAGTTTCACGCTGTGCATGTATATAATTAAGATTTTGCACAGAACCTCAGTTTCCTCAAACTTGAGTGCTCATCAGGGGTGACTCCAATAAATGAGACCTCAACAGCAATGACTCCAGTAAATCAGTCCTCTATAGGAATGAATCCGATGAATGAGACCTCTACAGGGCTGACTCTCATAAATGAGTCTTCTACAGAAGTTACTCCAGTATATGAGTCCTCAGCACAAATCACTCCAGTGAAACCTCTCAGTCAGCCATCTATGCGGCACTCATACCTCATGGTGGGTTTCCCTCCAAAACCACACTGGCCTCACATTCAAGACAGTCAAGCATGACTGCATAGTCTGGGTGACAATCACACACACACACATGCACACTCGCACAGTCGCAAACACACGCAAACTCTGTCCTGGAAAAGCAGTCAGAGGGATGTGTAACACATACTGGAATATTGTGAGCAGAACGTAAACAGGAACAGACAGACAAAGGACGGTCTAATCTCTGGCTTGCAGAGGCTCACAGCTGGGAAACCAGGCAGATGTAAATCATATCTGAGGTGCGCTTTTGACTAATTTTAGCTGTGCGATACACGCACATACACATGGCAATAACTGACTAAAAAACATCATCATAACACGAGAATAATCAGAAGTTCACTTTATATTTCCTGACAAAAACAGCGTGTGTAATCAGTGATTACACAGTTTCGCTCTTCTCCCCGAGTATTCTGGACCCCCCGCTGGTCTTCACGCGGCCGCCCATGGTTCGGAGAGAGGCGTGCGGCCGAGCGGCTGAGCGGCCACCGCGACTCTGCGCAGGCACGTCTCGCGGCCGCCCATCGTTCGCTCACACTTCTCCCCTTCTGTTTGCCTCGGGCGTCCGACACAATCGCCGCGCAGCAGGTGACGGGAAGCCATGTTTGGTGCTGGTGTCAGAGAGGCATTAGTCAGCAGCGTGGCCTGTGCGGTCCGCGCCGGCCTCAACATCACCTTATACAGAGCTGCTCCCGCGGCGGCAGGCAGCAGGACCTCCTGCGATGCCAAGCAGCCTCGCAGCTCTCTCCTCCGCTATGGGAACGCGAGGCACGCTGGAGGGTGACAGCTCTGTGCCCAATGCACAACCTTAATTGTGCAGCCCTGCTCTGGCCGCACAAATACCAAACTGTGCAGTGAACAGCACAGACCTTATGCAACAGAACCAAACAAAACAAGCTCAAGCACTCCTATTAACAATACAACTCTCTTTTTGAAACACAAAGGTGGAAGACAACGCTCACCATAATCACGCTCTAATCGCAGTCTCTCAATAATGATCTTACATTCTGGAACAATCTCTCATATGATCACACGGTACTGTACATAATCACCATTGCTTTGTGTTATAGTTTTACATTCCTTCCTTCAGAGTGCATGGACAGCACTGGCTGGCTTTTCTCACACAGTGAGAACACCATATCGAGAAAAACACTCAGTACAGCCTGTGAAAGGAGTCATAAAGCATTGGAATCAACCTGTGGTTTAACCGCATGTGAAGCACATCGGCATCCTCCCCGTTTCACCTCCTTCACGCCTCCCTTTCTCAGATTGCTGTCCCTCTCTCCCATGGCCCCTGCTGCGCGCTTTGGGCAGGTAGGCCACTTCCCATTCCTTTAGCAGCACTGTGATCAGATGCTGCTGGGTCAGATAACAGTTTCTCCCTCCCTCACACACTGGGGGTGATTTCTGAGGAAGCATCTGTGATGCAGAACCACCCTGCACCGGGCCTGGGGGGGGGGGGGGGGGGGGGGGTGTCAGGACCCCACTCCATGGATGGGAGCAGCTACTACTCAACACGGGCCTGCAGGTCAGGCACATCATTAGCGAGGACAACAAGTATGGAATTCTAGGAAATGGAGATACGCAGAGTGACAGAGAGGCAGGTAAAGGACAGGCCTGCATTGGCATGCCTATAGCAGTTAATTAATCATTTTGAGGTTATTTTTTCCCTCCTTACAAACACATCTGTTACATACTGTTAATAATTAAACAGCATGTATCACCTTCAATGATCAATTATTATTATAATTTCTCTTTCGCCCACATGTGCAGATGTAGATGCAGGTGAAACTTGTAGCGCTTCCTGCCAGGAGGTCCTGAGCAGAAGCTGGATGTCCCTCTCAGCAGTGAGTCGGGGTCAAGGACACTCGCTCTGAGGGAGTGAAGGGCCCACTGAGCCGGCTCCACTCATCCAGGCGCTTCAGCAAGCAGATGGTGCAGGCAGCACATCAGAGAAAGAGGTGGGGGGGGAGACTGAGAGAAGGCGAGGGGCAGAGAGAGGGAGAGGGGAATAGATGAGGAGGGGGAGAGAGAGGGATTGGAGTATACAGAAAGAGGGGTAGAGAGAGAGGGAGAGGGGAATAGAGAAAGAGGGGAAGAGAGGATGAGGGGAATGGACAGCAAGGGGGGGAGAGAGAGGGAGAGGGAGAGAGAGGAAGAGGAAAGCACTACCTCTATTTCCCTCTCTCCCCCTTTCCCCCGCTTCGCTCTCTCCATCTCCGTCTGTCTCCCTGTGCCCCCCTCTCTCCTCTCCCTCGGTGCGTCTGTCCACAGCCAGTGCCATGTGTTTCCACAGCAGGTCCGCGAAAGTGCAGGTAAATAAATACTGAATCAAAGCATAACGGAGGAGGTGAGGGGCAGGTGACAGCCTGTCTCGCACCCTCTGCCTGGCACCGCGCAGGAGAGCCTCCCACCCAGCCATACCACAGAGATCAACCCCAGGAGGAAGCTCCTCTCTGAGAGGAAACTGCACAATTACACCTTCAGGGACACCCATACAATCCAGCCAAAAGCACACAGGTGGGGATCTCTCCAGTCAAACAGTGAACCAAAGCTGGGTAACAGGCACCCGGGTATAAGCAGCTAGCTGTGTCAGCTTTGCAGAGGGGCTCTGTCCCCCGGGATACCGCAGAGACCACATATCTGAAACAGAGCAAAAAAGTGAAGTTGACCGAGCTGCTTCATCTCATGGGACATCACAGAGCAGCCATACTGAGTCGATCAGGGTCCAGCCGTGGAGCGGACTCCGCCCCTCAGAGCGCAGGGACCTCTGAAACAGAGGCACGCTTTTTTGTGGTCTATAAATAGCCACTCTGGGCTGTGGAGACCTTGCCGCGGCTCTACATTGTTGGTGTCCTGCGAGTGGAAAATTCAGGCCAGCCGTAGAAGCGGCTCTGTGGACAGGTGACAGGTGGCCCAGCAAGTAGCACGACGGTGACACGGCAGTCGCAGGGTGATGAGAACGACGGAGCGCCTGTCTCTTCTTTCAGGAGGCCGCTTCCACTCCAGATAACAAGCAAGCGGGAGGGATCACACCTCCTCACCCTGTGAAGTACAACCTCAAAATGCTCTCCAGAAAACATGCACCCACAGGACCCTGGGAAAAGTGTTGGGTCGAACATAAAGACAGCTATCAAATCCTGGTCTTAGAGCAACGTGCTTGGTGTGCATTTGGTAAATCCAACTACACACACTCCCTAGATCCTATTTTCAAATGCTTAATGCTTTTTAAACAGACCTTGAATTGATTGTTTACCTCCTATTAAACAGGGTAAGAGAAAGGTCACCATTGCTATTTTTCAGAGAACAAAATACAACAGAGCGAAGAGGCAGTGACCTTCGACCTCTCCCAGCATTAAAAACCCATTTGTACCCATCCCCATAACTACAATGGCAGGCGAGCGTTTTTTATTCGGAAGGAGGGCGGCCATGTTTGAAGGGAAGGGAAATAATGTAGACGTTAGACACGGCGTCTGGGCTTCCCTGTGAGTCTCTGCATCATTATTCCCTTCTTTCACACCTCTCCACTCACAGCTGTGTTTCTATTCCAGTTTCTTTTCAGCACAGACACAACACCAGCAGCACACACACGCACACACACAGCACAGCAACCAGCATCCTCTGACCAACACAAGAGAGGGAGAATACGGAGGGAGAGAGACAGGGAGACAGAGACAGAGAGAGAGAGATACGAAAAGAGACACAGAAAGGGAGAACAGAGAGAGGAGAGAGGGACAGAGACAGGGAGACAGAGACAGAGGGAGAGAGACAGAGACAGAGAGAGAGACAGACAGGAAATAATACCAAATTATTATTATTGTTACTACTACTACTATCACTGTTGTCATCCCCTATTATCCCCTATCATAACTGTTGTATTATTCATCACCTTCTTTTATTGCTGGTTGATTTCATGTTATGCTGTCTTGATTATCGTTTATGCTCTGGCAACATGTCACGGTCAACAAGTCCACGGACAAAGTGCCCTTCCTCTGAGGGAGGACATCGGGTGTGAAGCTACTGCATGCCACCTGTCACAGCCTAAGGGACACAAAGACACATGACATGCTTTTTTGTTACAGTATAATAGTCCACGTCCTGTGTGCATGTATGTATAGGCTATTCCTTTTATATTTCATAATTATCATTGCACACAAAGCTTGACTGTTCTATTTGAGTTATTCATGTGCTTTGGTGAAGCCAGCGTATGTCATCCCACCAAAGCACCTTGACTGCAATTAACTGACCTGAGAACAGCACCGTGCTGTCTGACACCAACAGACAATCAGAATCATTCCGCTCTGGATTTGCATGCGTACACTCATCACGTGCTGGAAGTCATTCTGGATATGAGCATCTGCTAAATTAATGTAATGTCATATAATGCCTGTACATGTATATATTGCCTCAATGGAAACTTGCGCTTGTTACACAAGAATACTGATGTTGGGAGTGGTCTCCTCCTCCCAGAGGCCCTTTCAGCAGGAGTTCAGCCTGAAGGTTGCGAAACACAATTATCCCACTGCCTTAGCGCACCAAACACCCCTCAACCCGCTGCTTCAAACTGCTCTTCGTCTGCTGCTACTCCACAACCCACAATACTATTCAAGAACCGAACCCGTGAGGGGACAGAGAGAGCACTGAAGACCACAAGAGAGAGCACCAATTAAAGGCAGAGAGGGAGAGAAAGAGCGGGAAAGGACACTGAAGACAAGGAACTGGCAGGACTCAGTACTCTCACATCGCAATTTTAAGACGTCTAAACCAGGCCACGGAAGCAGGCAGGAAGTAGGCCGACATATGCCCCAGAGCCCAGCCCCCTTTGAAGGCCAGGTGGGACCTCGCAGAGTTCCGCCCGGTCCTGCACATTATGAAATATAAATATCCAGGCGGGGGTGTGGGGGGGGGGGGGGTTGGGGGGTTGAGCACCACACCCCAGGGACCCCGCCCATTCCCAGCCCCTCCCCTGGAGCCGGAAACGAGGACAGCTTAACCATTTAAGAGCCGTCGCACACATTCCCCGCCATGTGACTACGCCCGTACCCTGCGTGTGACCTTCTATTTATGACACGTAGCCATTTGGGGTCTTATTCCTAAAGGCCCCATGGTAAATGAGTGGAGGCTCAGTCAACGGGCCTCTGCACTGCACTGTTTCATACTCTGAAGCCACAGAACAAGTCTTTCATTATCTTACTCAGAAATTAGGATGTACCGTTTGAAGCTCCCCAGCCTAGATCATCATTGCTTTTTTTGCATATCTGAAACTCATTCTTCGAGCAGTGAAAGAGCTCGAGGAAGAACGGGAGCTGCTGCGAAAGCCTGGCATTTTGTTTTTTTGGAGGTACCGAAGATGATCCGCTTTGAAAAGATCGACTTGACTCCCTTCGCTGAGCTGGAAATCACAGGCTCTCTGCCGAAAATAATTCCACAGCATGTAGGAGGGTTTTAAAAATAAACTCCGCATCCAGGAGATAAATAAGGTATGAAGGCTTTCACTGTGATTCAGCATTGTGCTTCCCTCTCTCTGCTCCTACTGGCACATACACTCCCCAGCCATGGACCAAGATTCCCGTCTCTTTGTCCCCTGCGGTGTCACCTGCTTGTGGCGTCACTGATTTTTTTTCTTTGTGATCGCGTTACCACCAGGTTTACCTTGGCCTGGGCCAGTACCAGCCTAACTCAGCTCATTCTCCCATGCTAAGCATGTCTAACAACAGGCAGAAGGGAGTCTTGGTGTGGGGTCTTGTGACATATTTCTGCTCAGGCCTCCCACACATTAGATGTCTTTACATTTTGTAATACTGTGTTATAATGAAAAATATTACAAGGGACAGGCAGAGAACATACATTTGGTACATAACACTTATTACTCCATATTGTAATGAATGAAGTTTGTCTGGCATTGTGGTAACGTACAATCCTCCTTCTGTGGCACCTGCAAATGGAGGTCTGAAAAAGTGACACAAAAGCAGCTAAACGCTGAGCAGGGGCCATGCAGCGTCTCACATGGAGACCTCATTCAATAAAGTCTTCAAGTGGCCTATTACTGAACGTTCAACCCTTGACCCCTTCAAATACATTCCAAACGTACTAGCGTCAGACTATGCTAAAATGCTAATTACAAGCAACTTAATTGTTGCCAGCCTAACGAGAATACACACAACCCAGAATTTGATTACGGCAGACAATGTTATCTCAATATACAGTCAAACATCCCTCACAAGTGTATGAAAAATGAAGCAGATTAGCGGGAATATTATCCCTTCTTCAGCCTCCATGCTTCGTTTGAGTTCCAGCTCCCGGCGAGACAGTGCTGTTAGAGCGCTGGAGTTCGGAATGGCGTGCTTCAAGTAATGCTGAAGCCTTCGCTGCAAACGCATGAACCTGCGTTGGTCTAACGCGCTGACAGTCTGCTGGAAACTCCTTTGGAGGCTTCACCGTTTCAGAGCGGCGGCATGTGCAAGCAAGCACAGACATGTAAATCATTAGGAGAGCGCTGGGGAAAGAGACAAAGCACAGGGTCTGTGAATTGGTTAGAGGTGAACCGCACACACAGGCAGGCGGAGCGAGAGAAAGGAAGGGGACATGCACGTGGCGCTCAGAGGGGCGAGTGACTCAGGTGGCACAGCGTGACGCTGTCCGCTGGCACAAAGAAACCCACTGGGGGGACAGGGACAGGATGACGCACGTCAGTGGGGATATAACAAAAAACACAACATTCACTAACCAGTCTCCTTTCTGAGTGCACATTCCTGTCTCATTAATAATCTTTAGTAGTAATCACTGATACGTTGTTCTAGGCCTGCTTTCAGCCTATCACCATCTCTGTGTGCGTGTGTGTGTGTGTGTGTGTGTGTGAGTGTGTGTGTGTATGTGAGAGAGTGTTTGTGTGTGTGTGTGAGTGTGTGTGTGTATATGTGAGAGAGTGTGTGTGTGTGTGTGTGTGTGTGTATGTGTGTGTGTGTGAGTGTGTGTGTGTATATGTGAGAGAGTGTGTGTGTGTGTGTGTGTGTGTGTGTGTGTGTGTGTGTGTGTGTGTGTGTGTGAGTGTGTGTGTGTATATGTGAGTGTGTGTGTGTGTGTGTGTGTGTATGAGTGTGTGTGTGAGTGCGTCTCTGTCAGAATGGGTGCACCTCTCTGTGTTAAGCCTGAATTTTTCACTGTTCAGACGGTTTGGCAGACTGCACCTCCCCGCCCCCCTGCTCATCCTCCCCCCCGCGCTCTCAGCCCACGCTTCCCTGTCAGCTCTCAGGACGGACGATTCGCAGAGCCAACGCTTCACCCTGGCTCCGTCCTCACACATCTCCGCATGCTGCCTAATCTCTCCCCTTCTCTCTCTCTCTTCCCGTTTCTCTCTTCCTCTCCTTTCTTCCGCTACCTCACAGGCACCTGGGGTCCCCGCTCGCCTCTGCGCGGGAGCGAGCCGCCGCCGTGGTGACGCTGCCGCCGCGCCTCTGATCCTGCAGGCCCTTCGCGCTCTCAGGACGGCGGCTTGCTGCTCAGCTTCTGCTTCTGTAACGTGAAGCGCCTCAGAGGCAGGAGCCCCTGTTTACCAGGGCTTTGCTTTGTCTCTGAATAATGAGTGTTGAAAAGCAGCAGCCTCCGATGGAGCGTGCCTGCCACATATCACCTCAGCTGCAAACAACAAACACCTGGGAGCCTAGCCAGCGGGCCTCGGTGCACCTCGGCAAGCTGCACGGCGTCGTTCTGAAGCACCGGGACCTCGCTGCCTTCGCCGGGGAGACATTCATCTCTGCAGAATTCCACCGGAGTTGTTCAGGGCAGGGGGGCGTGTCTCAGAGGAGGGCGTGACCCGTCGTGGGGAGCGGTGATGCGGGGGTAGGACAGATGTGGATCTAGGAAACACAAGCACTCCCAGCACTGGGTGTGTCTTCTGCCAGCAAGGCATGTCAGAGCCCAGGATATCACTGACATAAAATTCCCAAGAAAATCTAGAGCACAGGCTTTCTGTGAGGTCCTGTCCCTCTGGCCTTCTAACAAACATCTGCCTTCTAAGGAGGTCCTTACCCTACTTCTGCTACTTCCGAATAATTATCAGCATTCTGTTCTACAACTGGAGCTTGAAAATAAGTTGGAGGAAGCCAAGTAAAAACAGCTCAGAGAAGGTGTTTTGTTGGGCTCTGTGTACCAAGCACATGCCCAATCAATGGCCCAAACAGCTCTGTTGAGAAACTGTTTCTAATCCCTTTCAATTCACCTCCTGGACCTGCTGAGAGATCAGTTCATTGTGTGTGAAATGGAGCCAGGTACGCGACAGAGGACAGGACTCTGAAAAGTACTACATACTGGAAACGCTGTCCAGACAGGTCAAGTTCAGGTAGTCTTGTAGTCTTCTTGTAGTCCTTACTTTTAAGGCTTTATCCACCATTACTGTCTCTGCTTTTTATGACTGGAAATATCTGCTAATTTTATTGCTGTTAAGCAAATATTTGTACAAGCTGTAACATTAATCATTTCATTGATTAAGCAAACAAATGTTCTACAGAGGTTTGCAGCAACCTCTTGTAGTTGTGGAACCTGAAACAGGTATGCTTCTATCATTAACTGTGCATGCTGCAATTGCTAAGCAGCTTAGCTAAGTTTCACTGACATCTGGGTGCTGGTGAAGTAGTTAGCAACCATATTATGTGACCTGTTTGCTGATTTTTTGAGAAGCCTGAAGGTTAAATAAAATCCAATTAACATCAAGAACACTATCTGAAATTATGGTTTTGCAAAAACTCTGGAAACTCTGACAACTTGGAACTTTAAGATTTAATTAAAATTACTTCAGAGGACTGTAATTAGTTTTTTTTTTCACTTTAAATCTGGCAAAATGGTTTAAACCAAACTTGGCAACAAATCATCTTTGTCAAGACAAATGAGCCTGCATCAATCTTATAAGGTCATATACCGTCCACAGTACTACATACTATTAGCAATATTAATCTAAAGCGAAAAGCACATTGTATTGGCTATGCAGAGAACAACCACCATGAAGGTTAGTAACACCACTTCAGCAGCTTCAATTCATTCAAATCTAACATCTGACAGGAAAAAGCTAGGGTATTCAACAGAAGAGAGTGGGCCCACAGCCCACAAGCGACAGGCCGCAAAACAGCGTTTGGATTTCTTCCTGTTTTCATTAGCTCTTATTTTACACATCAATTATTACTGCCACTGTTTTTTTTTCAGAATCATGCTGTTTTTCTTTCTTTTTGACAGGGTGAACCCTAAGTGGTTTAGGCCCTAAAAAGGGGGTGCGCCCAGCTCTGCATTCTTGTCTTGCTGAGAGCACCGTGGGCGGGGGGGGGGGGGGGGGGGGGGGGGGGGGCTGGGGGCTGGGTTGAGAGACGACAGTAATGGCTCCTGGATCGGCCCCAAACCGAGATGGTCCGACGTTATCTCAGTTCCTTATCTGGTTCCACAGAGCAGCGCCCATTGTTTAGGCCTGCGCAGTTTATCTGTGAAGCACAGAGCGGGTCGCTGACCTCAAGCCAAGCCCCAGTACACACTGTACTGTAATCACAGGGGGGCTGAGCGGCCCTCTGTAAACACAAACACCGCAGGGACGCAGATACCGCGCTGCCGCCCCTTGTTTTCTCTTCCGTTGTTTACCGCGCGCCTCGCCACGCGTCGTTGTCTTTGTAGCGAGCGAGCAAGCGCCCCGGCAATCTCGCCCCGGCCAGCTGCTGACCTGCTGAGCGCGTAACAGAGGAGGCGTAACGGGGAAAAGTGCTGGGCCGCGCACGGAGGGAATGGCGGTGTCTTACTCAGCGCAGCGGGAGCTTCTCACCGCCTTTGGACACGGGCGGAGCCGTGACAGGGGAGGCAAAGCGTGATGGCTCCGCTGACGCGCGGACTTCTCAGGAACCCTCCCATTTCGAATGCTCTCCACTTCACAAATCCACTCCTCAATACAGCACGGTTCGAATGGGACGGTGATATTTCCTCTACACCCAGGAGTGGGCTAACCTTACATATAATACCAGAACTGTAGCTGATATCACCAAACCTCTGTAGCATTCCAAGCTATTATTCCTAAGCAATAATTACGACTGGAATTTGTATCTGCAAGACATCATCCAGGCATTCTTCTGATTTCACAGAAAGTGATTGCTACAGCAGAGGAGCTTGCCTGGTTCTGCGGTGTTCTACCACAGATATGAGCGAGGCCACGGCATGCACCTTTAAGGCCGGACAGCGGGAAATCTGGATCTCATTATTCCTTTTTTTCTTCTCCCCCAGCGTTCCTCTCCCTCTGTTTCTCCTGCCTCATGACCCCTTGATTCCTGCCAGCCGCACAAGGCTCTAAACATGGTCAAATACTCAGTTGGAACTGTGCTTGAAAAGCCGTCATGTGTCAGGAAAAACAGGCCTTAGAAGTCCAGCGTTAACGGCGATCTTCAGCCGCAGAGTGTTCCTGTTTCTGAGACAGCGGCCATCTCTTTACTATGACCAGGGGATGGAATACGGTACTAACCTCTTCCAGTTTTATACCCAGCATCGAAGCTCAGGGGCTGGTTATGTGAAATGTGGCACAGAAGCAATAAGATGTTGGACTCATAATCAGCATGTTGTTGGTCTGAATCTTAGGTGGGGCACGGCTGTTATACTTTTGAGTAAAATATTTAAATTGAGACCACACCAGCAAAAACTAGGGTGATACAAAACATGAGCAAAGCAGTTCAGCTTTAATAAGGATGCCCATTACACAAATCTAAATACTGCCATAAAAGTTAAAGACATTTGATGCTGCATTAAGAGACATAAAAAGGTCCAAATAGCCATCGTGGAATGCACAATTTCCTAAACATCTGGATGAAGAGATTATGAAGGCAGACTAGCTTTAAATAGCCTAAAAACTTCAAATACTTCAAAAGGCAGGGTGTGTATCACAACGCAAATATATCTACCCTAAGAACTCTCTTCCTCTCTCCCTCCCCCGCCCCCTGTGTGGTGAAAAAGTACATTCCTCCAATAAGAAGCCAGATTCATTTATAACTTCCCATTTTTCCCTTAAAAATCACATTTCATGCTGTGAGGGGATAGAACATGTCAACGGTGGGTCTAACAGTAGGAAACTGATGACAATGAGCTCTTTCTTCCAGGGTAACTTTCCACAGCGCCTCACCAATTAATACGGAGACGACCAGACGTCATGTGCACGCAGACAGGATTATATCTGACACAGAAGGGGACAGGCTCCAAACCCCACCCTCTCCCCCTCCTCCCGACTTCCTCTCCCCAAGAACACCCCCCCCATCCATCCGTCCTCATTCACTGTTACAATCTGTTCCTCCACAATACTTACACTCCAGTTCTCCCTGTTCCCTGTATATCAGTGTATATCATCTGTAGACACCGAGATGCACCACACTGGTGTTGCATGAGATAAAGGTCACCTTATCCTTTTCCTCCCTGGAAAACACACACTGAAGCCAGCGTCACCGGATTCGATGCGGTTGTCTGGAATGCAGCCAGGTGCACCACTAACACGAGTGATCTAGGCCTAAATCTACACATAGCTATCTATTCAGCCAGCGGCTATTTACACCTCTGAGGGAGTGAAGCCTTCGAAAGTGAAAAACTATATTTTCACTGTTGGAACAGTAAACAAAGCTGAATGTCACACAACTTTCTCATGAAGCCGTCCCCAGATTCCATCCACACTACTATCCACGCCACACCATGAGCCCTGAGGACCAAGTGGCCCGGCAGATATATGTCACTTCTTACCAGGGCACGTGGCACAGAGCGATTTTAAAGATGATAAAAATGTGGCGTGTCTCACAATGGCCTTATTCAACACTTTAAACTTTCTGACAGCGGCAAATTTAGGTCTCAGCTTTCTAGAGCACTCGCAAAAAAAGGGCTTCTTTCATCCGTTTTTGGAGGGCATGCATCGCTTTATCACTTAGTAATGAATGTATGGCTTTATTTGCGTCAACATGAATTTGTAATCAAAAGGCGCCTGGTGCTCAGAGTTAATGAGATATCTGGGGAATCAGCGGAAAAGAAGCCGGGAAATCAAACGCTGCCATCCAAGCCAAACCCAAAGCGAACCGCCAGAAAGCGAGCAACCAAACGACTTCCTTCAGCCACCATGGGCGAGAGGGAGAAAAGTCACTTTGCAGAGTGACACAGAGCACCGCCACTTCTGAAAATATGCAGGTTTAGGGACTTTCTGAGCATGTGACTCAAGCAGATCCAGCACAAACACAGAGCTGAACCCGAAATCCATCTGGATTTAGGGCTCAGAGCATTCATGCCATGCCAATGCTTCTGCAAAGTCCATAACCGTTTCAGAGGAGCATTACTGTGCACTGTGATAGACGAATAGGTTACCACAAAGGTAACCCAGCCTTAAATAGGTTATGGCTTGTTTGGTTTCCCAGAGATCCATATGGCAGAACTGCAGAGTTGTAGATTGAATTGGCCTTTCAGGTTCTCCACAGTCTTACAGGAACAAGCCGGTGACAGCAATGAAGATGCACGTCTCTCTGAAGTCACTCCTGATAATGGACTCACCGAGCTTCCCCGCTTTCCCACAATCCCCATAAACCGAAGAGACCGTTACGGTGCCGGAACATGATGTACAGCGATCCTGACAGCTGATCAGGGTGACAGCATGAAGATTACATTGCCACTATGTTCTGCGCGGGAGAGACAGCACAGCAGCAGAACCTGCTTCCACTCAGTTTAACCCCACAAATAATGAAGTACAAGAAATGTCCTCTCACACATTCATATTAAGATCGTTATCTTTATACTCATTAACAGTGCCTTAACAGAAAAAAGGTGTCTTTATCATTTCTAATAACTTGGCAACAAGTTTCCAAGCAACATGTTAATGCAGAGAAAGGACTTCATATTTGTAAATTGGTTCAGCTGGATCGGCAGGAGTGCTGCCAAAGTGGTTTCTAATAGACAGGTACACAGACAGTGTGACAGCACTGAAAGGGAATTACTCTGAGAGAAGTGGAAACAGTACAGCCCTCTGATAATCAGTGTCACACACAGTGGAAGGTACTGGTGTAGTCTTTCTAAATACGGACAATTAGGACAGAATAAAACAAACGCTGCATTGAAAAAGGCTTTCTCCCGATATACACTCCTGGCAGTCAGGAGAACTCCTCACGCTACAAAAGACCACTGGAAGAGACTGACTGAAATGTCAGACACTGCAGACACACCACACACAGACGAAGGGAAACTGAGGGTACGTGACAGCCATGACACTCTGTACCTGCTCCAGCCTGCATACCTGCCACAAAAAGAGACTCCTGAACACACACACACACACACACAGTACAATACGCATGCAAACACACACACACACACACACACACAGACACACACACATTTGCCCACCCACAGGCAGATGTGCACACACAAAGACACTTTCCCACACAGATATGTACACAAGATGCACACACTTACATATACACTATCTTTCACGTGCACACACACACACACAAAACCTCCACGAATAACACCTTGGCCATGATCAGGGAAATCAGGGACTTCACCCCTGTGTGAGGAGGAGAGCGTAATCATCACTTGGACTGTGACGGAGGTGTACGCTGCCCTCAGAAGATATCAGGCATACACAGGAATACACCTGAGGATCAGCGTCCCCCGTCTGGATGCGAACACAGTGAGAGAGGGAAGTGTGTGTAGCCACTGCTGTTGCAAAGACAGCAGTGTGTGAGAGCAGCCCACAGCAAACCGGCCGCACCACCAGCACACCATACAACAAGCGTCCACAACAACACGGACACGTCCAGTTAACAGTGAACACATCAGTCAATTTTCTTTGATCAACAGACATGACTTTGAAGTGCACAGCAACTGGTGTGCACACACTCGCAGGCGGCGGTTTAATTTCCCTACGCGTTTGCGGTCTCGGTGCGGTCCAACCGCTGCTCAAGCCCACGTTCATTCTGAGCTGCTGGCCATACGAACAAATGCCTGGGGACTCCACTGTACTCCTCCACATTCGCCTTCGCCACACTCCCCACAGCCTTAACAATCACTCCACCCAAAGACTTAGAAACCTCCAAACTAGAGACCCCTACAACTTTTATACAGTTCCATAGGTCAGAACATCAGACAGAACCCCAGCATTGCACACCACCTTCGATTTAGAAGATGTAAGAGTTTCATTTTCATGTTTCCCTTAAACAGAACAGCAGTGATTTCCTAATTTCACCCCAAATAAGTTTTTAAATCTTTCATCAGATACAGTTGACCTGAGTTAGCATGAGGTCACTGCATGTGAATTCAATGGGCCGTCTCTCAACAAGGACACTTCTGGGCCAAATTGCAAATCTGCATCTACCACACTTTTTGAAATGGTTAACTAAATTATCTTTTAGCAATTCATGCCTTCTTCATATTCCATATATAAAACTCTAGAGTTTACATCTGTTTGGAACAGATACAGCCTGGAGGTCAAAATAACAGATGCTCCCAGATTTACCTTGTCTTGTAATATTGATTTTGTAACTGACAATACACATTCTTATTGCAAGTCAAAAGGCACCATTTCTGATTTTATTCACTTTTGTTAAAAAAGACCTAGGCCTAATTTTATGGTGGGATTGTTTTTAATTTATGCTATTGCAAATGCAGGACTTTATTTAGCCACTGCCTATATAAGCCTATAATATAGGCTTCCTAAAATCATTTCTCTTTAAATTTTAGTGATCGAAATAAATTTACCATAAATCATATGCAATATTTAGATGCACTACAGCCTGCCTGCTGCAATTAAACTAATTTTAAACATGGGTCCACACAACCAGGGACCATTTTGGCAAAATCATTAAAAGAATATTCTATTTCAGATGGTTTTAAATGGGAGGACTGACTTAATATCTCTCAAGTAAGCAAGTGTATGTAGCACAGTCACCAATGGGGCAGAGGAGAAATAACAGAACTACCTCATGAACCCCAGATGGACCACGGCATCAATTCAGTTTTTTCTTCAACGGTCAGAAACAAAAAATGCGGATAAAGTCCACCATTCTTTTTCAACAAAGAAATAAATACGTAAAAACAACTCTCCAAAAAAATCCTGCTGCACTTCTCAGCACAGTCACACAAAGGTCAGGCCTTGTCGGACGTAAGGATCTGATGTTAGAGATAGCCCCACTATCTAAAGCAGCTGATTTTCATATAGAGCAGTGATTGACATTTCCTGAAGAGTCTGCTTCCTCCTGCCCAATAGGAATGTGTCCTTAACCATTCCTGGATCGCTGCCCCCCTTCCCCTAGCGCAGAGACCTGCTTGGAGGGGAAACCCCTTCCAAGAATGCATCCCGTTAACTAAGAATTGCTGAGAAAAGAAAAGAAAAAAAAACATTCAACAAGAATTAGCAAAGCCACCCGGCACCATGTGATCTATTACCATTCTAGTGCTGTCATCTAAAAAGTACAAAACAACTTCCAGCTACATAGAAAGTTGAGTAGTAGGGCAGTGAACACATACGATGTTTAATCGCGCTGTGGATTTTAATTAAAGTACGTGCGCTTATACAGGAGTAACGCTTGAATGTTGCTTGTGCGTGTGACTGGCGTTTCCTCCGTCGCTGTCCATTGTGGCTTAACTTGTGAAACTTATGAAAAGGAAAAAACACACAGACCCCTAATACATCCAAAGGTCACCTGGCATGACACCGGATCTATTTATATCTCAGGAGAGAAAAGCTCTCCTTCTCACGTTTAGCGGCGAGAGTTCATAGAGAAGATGAAAACACGTCTTCAGATTTTTAAATTGTTAACATTTCCAGAGAACCCGACACATACTGAGTTTGGGCCCTTCCGTAAAGAGATAGATAGATAGATAGATAGATAGATAGATAGATAGATAGATAGACAGATAAATACTTTATTCATCCCCTTAGAGAAATTCATGATGAAACACACACCCACACACACACACACACAAATCTCCATTAACATTTATGTCGTTTGCTACACTTTCCTGCCCGGGTAAGGAAATACACAGATGACACATTAAAATAATACAATGATCGATTCATTCATTCATCCGCTATGGATGTTTTTACTGTTAGAGTGTCATTACCAAGGCAACTCTCGCAAATAATGTTTAGTGGTAAAATCCATAATAACAGTAGGCTAGCTGAAGCTGCAATAACAGTAAAGTAGTAGGTTAGTTATGATAAACGCATGAGTGCTACAGTTTAGGACTACAGAAGTAAACGGTTATGTTCGATGGACTGAGCATCTGTCTATCTTTGGTCAGGAGAAAACAAGCCATATGTACTTAATGGAATGGCAAACAATACTTACTGAAACGGAATTAGGAACACGATGTGCAGTATTAGAGGAATGGCAGGCAATTAATTTGTGAACCAATCGCTACTTAGCTACATTATTTCTAAAATCAGAACAGTCACATAAAAATGTTATTTCCAACTTTAATATTATTGCTATTGTGCGATATAAACACATCCAAATTCAGTGTTTAACTTTGAAGTGTCCACGTAGAGCCACATGTACTACATGCAAAGTACAATTCGACTGCAGGGTAATCTTTATGACGTTAAGATTTTATCATCAGGGTAGAAAACGCGGGGGAAGAATTTGCAGGACATCTTTTTAGGAGTCTTTAATCCAGTTCTGATGTAGCCAAAGGACACTGCCAGATGTAACATCACCCATCTGTCGACACACGTCTCGGACAATGACCACATGCATCTACGCAGCGATATGGATTTTGATTTAGGACTTGCAAACAGACTCATTGAGCTTGCACTGTCATTAACAGTTATGTCAAATTTATTTTAAATCTTTGTCGATGGTAAAACGACAACCATGCTAAAATGCCGTGATGAAAATTGGCGCGATATCTTAAGAAAACTTGGGTCCAGTGTTTTAAGTTGCACTTCAAGAAACAGCTTAACTGTAGCTAGCTAAACAAGACTGTTAAAAGTAGGCCCTAGGTAGAGGTGGTGCTAGCAGTAACTGTAAGCAAGATACAAACTAGAATTGGCGGAAGATACCTGTGGAGACGTCAACCATGTAGCCAAGCGCCCCCTCTTCCCTACACCCCTTCCAAATATTGTCATCGACCCATACAGCGAGACTCTTAAGTTAGATTGTTTCTTCGTGATTAAAAGCCCCGTCCCCCCCTCCCCTCGCTATTATGTTAAAGCGAATCAGTGTACTTGACGACGCTACGGTAACGAACAGCTCATCCACACACACCAACAGACATCCACGCGTGGAAAGGACTCCATAATTGCTACAAGGTACCAGTAAGACAACAATCAGAACAGCGGCACAGACACAGTGACAACACAGTCGCTAGCTAGCCTACTTACATCTTCAAAGAGTGATCCAACGTTGGCTGTTATCAGCAATATCCCCGTGCCTTGTGTAGTCACCTTCCCCGCCATAATTCTTTCTGATCTAAAACAGAAGCTGCCAAGTGTCGACTGGAATTAAAAACAACAAAACTCGTAAAATGTTGGACTAGACTGGTTCTGTTAAAACACTGAGAAATTACGACTGCAGCCAGGTTTATCAGAGCGCGGCTCGCTCATAGCTGTGCGTGTGTGTCTAGTAGTAGCAAGCTTGGGGTCCCTCTGTTGAATGTTTTGGTCACTTTTTCACGTGATAGTTCACAGCCATCGTAAAAAAGTTTCCGTTTTAATCCATAGCGATTGCCGGACTCTGGGTCATCTCTGCATTGGGTGTTTTCCTGGCTTTTGCTGTTAGAAACTCTGCCTCCCTTCTCCGTGCGGCTCCGACAGAACCATTGCGTGGATTGTTTGGGAGGATGGGCTGGAGTCCTTTACTGTCCTGACGTCACCGCGCCAATGGAAAGATGTGGCTCTTAAAAGGGCAACGCGCAGACTGAGAGCATTCGTGGAAGACCCCGTGACTTTTGCTTTTGAGAACACCTGAGATTGTCATCGGGAGTTATGAGAATCAAACTCGTTGTAGGCGTTGTTAGTGAATATGAAAACATTGGCGAAAATCTGGAGCGCATGAATAATTGTGACAACAGGGTTTTAATGTCGACAATATGTTTTTGTGGTGGGAATTTGGACATCCGAACCTACAAGTTTCAGCTAATATGTTTTAATAGACAGTTTAATATCAATGCAATATCTTAATGTCCATGTTCGTTAGAAATGGGTTCCGGTAACATTGCTGTTGCCATAGCAACTTTGAGTTCTATACCTAATATGCTGCAGATGGCAGGTAGATCACTGCCGAGGCATCGTTGCATTGAGCACTGAGATGTGTGTATGTGTATGCGTATACTCTGCTCTGAAGTAAACAGTGCCATGTCTGGTGAATGGAATGTAAGTGTGGCATTGATGATATGCAGGACAGTCAGGGGCTCGAAGGACGGAAAGAAGAACCGGCTTCTGGAATACTCTCTTTTCATTGCTAGGCTATTTTTTTGCTCAGAGATGAAGCGATCAAAATATCCACAACACATAACTATTAAGCAATAAACGTTTGAATATTTTTAAAACGTTAATGGGTGGCCGTTAGAAATTTCATTTTGAGCAGCCTGAATTGATTAACGGTTTCTCATATTCCTAATATTAGGCCTACATGTAATCGATCACAACCAATTAATTCATTGAGCAGGACTAATTCAAATGGGATAAATGTTTACTTGTTTAAGACATTGTACCTTCCCCTAGTTCATGCTGTGCTGGAGCACACCATGGAGTTGAAACGTCTGCTAGGATCTGTCATTATTCTGATATTCAAAGCGTGTTTTCCAGCAATGTACTTTGAAGGCTAGCCAATAACTCAATACGGCATGAATTCTGAGTGGGTGCGAACGTTAATGGTCTGTATTACTATTGAGATTGAGACTGGGAGCCCTCCTTGAGTCCCGCTAAGGGCCGTTACAGTGTTTCAAACAGTACTTCAGGAGCCAAATCCCAGACAGAACCTTGCAGAGGTGAATGCGGTATGCATCACTGTTGAACCGTATACGGTCAAAAACTCTCTCTGTGCTGCTGATGCAAGTGGAGGACAATGATTGACTAACATGAGGACCAGAGATGTTTCAGCGGAGGACAAGTTTATTTTACGACTTTCACGTGTATTGATCGCTGTTGTCTCGACAAGTTGATGTTACACATATTGCTTGAGGTGGTGGGTGAGAAGGTAAAAGACACAATGGGCGACAGGATCAGGAGGTGGTGCTGTGGATGCGAGTCTCGACGGTGATGGAAATTGCATGTAGTGTACGGCAGAGTGTGGCGCCGCGACTGGAGATAGGGCACACGGTTCGGTGCGACTCTGTAGGAAGAGCGATGAAATTATCACCATAACAAGTTATTCAAAGTGCCCGCAGCTGTGCCTGGCAGCGGGGGTGCGAGCTTCCCTCCAGGGGCGGGCATTGCCCTCTTTCTGCAGCTGCTTTGCATGAGCTCACGCTGGCACGCCTCACTTCAAGTGACCTGCCATTCAAGCACAGAAAAGGCTAAATTATCCACTCAAGAACATGCTAGAAGTCTTTACGCTGTTAAAAAAGGTTGCTTGCAGCATTTGTTCTTTTATTAACAGTAAACGTAGGAGGGAACAGTATGGCACATGTGACAGGGATATGAATGCAGAACATGAACAATTTTAACAGTCTTTTGTACTGCCATCAGGTCTGGTCAGGTTACTTTAGTCATTACAGTAAATGAGCATGCGGGCCATCTGTTAGAAATTGTCATACAA
Organism: Megalops cyprinoides; assembly: GCF_013368585.1. Taxonomy (NCBI): domain Eukaryota; kingdom Metazoa; phylum Chordata; class Actinopteri; order Elopiformes; family Megalopidae; genus Megalops; species Megalops cyprinoides. The sequence continues at coordinate 18,213,486 of NC_050597.1, read as the reverse complement.
AACAGTTTTCAGACAACAGGTGGGCACATGTTGTGGCTACAGTTCCTAGACTAATGGTGGAAAATTAATGATCTCTTTGTAATTATAATGACATTAGCCATAATTTATTAATAAAGATTAACATTTTTTTTTCTTCTTACAAAATCACTTTTCAGCACACCAAGTTCAGTCTCACTCAAAACAGCTGACTAAGATCAACACGAAATATAGAAAAAGGAGAGGTAGACATTTTCTCAGAAATGTTATGCTGTTTCCTAGTGAAATACTTCGCATTTAAGCCCAGAAAAGTCATTATTTTCCCTTGTTTGGGTTAGCCCAGGCTGTTTAGCTCTAGTAGTGCTGCTCTCTGGCTTCCCCTGTTTCTCCTCATTACTCAGACACAAAGAGAGGGCACAAGCAGTGGAAATGGTACTAAAAATAACCTCTATAAATACGTGTGTGGTTTGAGTCCAGAACGATAACAGTCCCAGGTAATGTGCTTCATGAGAGCCAGTAAATACTACACTGTTAACAAGAGACAGGATATCCCAGAGGGAAATGCAGACGGAGAAAGTGTGTGTGTCTGTGTGTGTGTGTGTGTGTGTGTATTTGCTCTGCTAGCACTGATAAAGGCCTCCAACTAGGCCCAAGCCCCTCCCTCCTAACTCTGGGTAATGGAAAAAATGATGTAGGAATTCCAGTCTGTGAGCAAATATGTGCACTTTGACCTCTGTCCTGCACCATCCAAATTCATTCAGACAGAAATATAAAGACCTGGGAATTATGGCGGATTTTTTTCACATCTTAATGAATCTGATTGTTTCCCTTTTTCTGAAGTCTGAGCACTAATAACAAAGAAAGTAAGTGCAGTTTTTTTGTTCTGTCTGCCCCTCCCTCAGTTTCCTTGACGTTTGTTTGTGGAATGTTTTACTATGGCTTGCTTCTGTTTACATTAACTCCAAAATGAAAAGACTGCATTTGGACATATGTATCCTTTTTAACCACATCAGGGCTTGAACAGCCTCTGAATGGTCTGAACTTTGTTTCTTATCTAAAGTGAGAGAAAGCTCATTTGCAAAACACCAAAAGCTTTTTCCCTCAATCTCTGTGTGTGATGTAATACAGCATCTAGTCAATGTGTGTGTGTGTGTGTGTGTGTGTGTGGTGTCTGCATGTACGTGAGAAAGAGAGAGATTATAGCCTAATATGCGTGTGCGAGAAAGAGAAAAGAGAGAGACTCTATGTGTGTGCATGTAATATTTACTTTAACTTCGTACCCTCTGTCAGCTGACAAGAACTAAAACTACTTGACAAGTTGCTTATTGTTGAAGTGCTGTTGCTCAAATATACATCAGTATAGTTCTGCTGCTATCTGCATTCCTTAGTTCTGACTCTGGGTCTCTCAGAATGGTGTGTGATAGTGGAGTAGTGGAGAGTGGGAGGCAGGAAAGCGTAGTGAGATTTCACCACCCATCGTGCGTTTCACACAGATGTATGGTGCTGGGGATGAGGACTAGCATCTTCCACATTCTTTGAAACAAGCTGGGAGCAGCACGGGAGCCTGTGTGATTGTGTGTGTTACTGTTGTGTCTGAGAGAGTGTGTGTGTTTGGGGGGAGAGTGGGGTGATTGGGGAGGTTGCGGGGAAAGCTGTACACTTTCACTTCTGTTCCCCACTTAAACTGCCTTGCCCTAGCTATATCTGACAATTCATAAATATTCAAGACTATGATTCAGGACTATGAAACGCTCAATGCAACATTTGCTGTTTGAGTGTGTTTTTTTCCCCATCAAGGGTCCATCTGTTCAATCTGTGAAGAGTCTGGCCACTGCCAATGTGAAACATTTACAGGGAATGTCTGTCCACTAGGTGGCATCTTGCAGTGGATCAAAAACTACTTTCTTTCATTTGTAGCTATTCAGGAGGATTTCGCTCATATTATGACTTTATGTTAGGAGTGCAGGAATGCAGCATGGGCTCTAGTGTGAGGTACATTATACTGCATGGATGTTGTGCACACTTGTGCCATCGTTTGCATAATTTGCCATGGCACTGTGTTCTGTCATTTGTCACATGGCCAAAGCAAAGGATGTCTCTCTTTTACTTACCATTAGAAATGCACCTTGCCCTCTTCTCAACAAGATTGAATCTCCTGGCTGCCCAAACCTTCCCTATTACAAGGAGTGCTTCACAGCTCTTGATTTCAAAGGGTTGCAGACTGAACTGGTGGGAGGAGCCTGGACCTGTGCGCAGAGGATTGTGGGTTTGAATGTGGGACAGAACGCTGCAGCTGTGGACCATGTGCAGGCTTCTGGAAAATTAGCTGCTTGGAACAATATCCAGCTGTGACAGAGAGTGAAACGGGGAAAGCATCCCACATCGGCCCAGCTGGACAGGAGCGTCTGATTCAACGGATTGGTAATGGGATAATGTGATGCGATCGGTTTGGTTTAAAACTCTGTCCAGGGGCTTAATAGCAGATGTTCGTCTCTCTTGCGCTACAGAGAAGGGCCATCAGAGGGCCTTCAGCCACTTGGTGTGTGTCTGTGAACGCTCTCTTTAGCGTGACAGAGGGGAAGGACAGGCTGGTCTCCTTTCTGAGATAAAAGCTACCCCCCTCCTTCCCCTGTCACACCCCCTCCCCCCTCCCATCTGGGCAACAACAGAAAATCTATTTCAGGCACCGAGGGCACCAATTAACCCTGTGCATGATTTCAATTTGGGCGGCTGGCGGAGCCTGTCATCTCATTTGAACCGTCGGCTTAAATCTGTGGCACATTTCTTTGCGATCCCTCCCTGTCGTGGAGGATCCCTTGGCGGGATGGGCCGATTAAAGCGATCCCATCAGAGAGGTCCAGAATATCCGCCTTTAATTTCCAGCCTCTGCCACTTCATTACGAGCACCGCATCCTTGTGGGAATGCCGCCTCTCCTCACTGAAGCCTTTGGCCTAAATCGGCATAAGTGAGGAAGCTTTTAACTCTCACGCAGTCGAAAGGCAACGGAACAGCATGGAAAATAATTAATAGAGATATATGAGGGAATTTTGATTTTTAATGTGGTATTTCGGTCAACGTGGTACAAAATTAGAGAGGCCGTATTTATTCTTTGTGAAGTCTTTTAAAAAGTTCCAGGTGTGTTTTTTTTCCTGACTTTGCTTTGAGATAGCCATCTTCTAATACTATAAATGTACATAGTAAATGGCTTCCACCTGGTTGGTAATACCATCAAAAACTTGTAAAGTGTAGCTTTTGGAATTTTCCATTTACAACCTGAACTGAATATCATATGCACATGCATGCGCACACAGGATTTCAAAGATTATATATCCATATATACACATATACAGTATTTGCACTGTAACATTAGAACCAATGGAAGGAGGGTTTGAGCTCTTTTTAGCCTCAGGTAAGTTTTCTGTGAATGTTCTCTCTCTTTTTGCATTTTCCCTGTTTTCATTTCTACTTTTTTATTTTTTCACATTGTGTTTAGACATTAGGCTCATCTCACCACGATGGGGCTTAGAGGTTCTTGTGTCACAGTATGATGGATGCAGACTTTATATCATGGTATGTGCTGTTAAAAAGTAAAGAAAGTGTGAACAAAACTGAAAAACACTCCCCTAGTCTTGTTGAATACATAAACGCCTAAAAAGCCAAATCTAAGATGAAAGGGTTTTGACGCCTGTGTTTGTCTTAACAAACACAGGGGTCAAAACCGCATGTGTCAATGAAGAGACCATTATTTCCAGATTTGAGTGAACGTTGTGCATGGTAGGGTGCTGAAAGTGAGAATGGATTCCGAGTAGCACGGTACAGTAGTCAGATCGATTCCTCTTAATGCATACCACTTGCCGGTACTCAGCGCTGGAGATGAGGACCGTATGCTACGTTGCACTGCAGCTGCACACGTCACCAGCTCCGGCCGCTAAACAAACCGGTCATGAGACCCATACAGTAAGTGAGGAAAATGAACTGAAGGCGCTGCTCTGACGACGGCGTCTGAGCGTGCTCGTTTTCCTGCCGCAGCTCTCAACGCGTCCCCTTGTTTCCAAAATGGAGAGCTGAGAGGGAAGACGGGTCAACCGTGCTGAGAGGGGGGTTTATTTTTGTCGTTTATTTTCACTGTCAGTTAAACCATAACCGGCGATATTTCAGAAGCCACGTTCCAGGAAAATCCCCATCGAAGCATCGGCAGGCCCGGTGCCGTAAACACAGCGAGAGCCATTTCAGGGCTCTGCTGGGAGAGATCGCCTTTTAAGGGCACCCAGTGTCACAAAGTCCCGCCACTTGGAAGGCCACCAAATTAAACTTCGTAAAAATAGCCTGAGAATATTTCTGCTTCCAAAATAATAGTACTGCAACGGAGAGTTTTACTTAATGCCATTAACATTCAGTTGAGTTTCTGCCGCTTCACAGAGCAGCAAAGTAGACTAAAAACATTTCGCCAGAGCTGCAGCTCCTTTTCTTCTCGTGGCAGGGTTTGAGCAGCAGTGCAGACTTTAATTGCAGACGCCCACACAACTTTTATTCCTTATTATGAGGAGGACAGTAATGCTCTAAAAATAGCCCAGAGAACTCAGACTCCCATGGATTCTTTTTTTTTTCTTAAATTACAGATAATGAAGGTGTAGAAGCTGGGGTTGAGTAGCTATGGTAACAGCCACTGTCTCTCAGGAAACAAACCGTACTCTGTGCTCCTGTGCACCCTCCCAGTGCTTACGTAACAGTATTACGGTTACAACTGCCACCAGTCATCAGGCTGTTCAACCTTATGATGGACAGACACATCTCTTTCTCTCTCTCGTAGTATGAGAGGACTATTGTGTAGTACTCCTCCCTTCTTTAAAATGTGTTTGTATGTATAAATTCACAAGGGAGTTACAGCAGTGGTCAAATATTTTTTTTTTTACAGAGCAGAACCGTGTCACAATATAGCATTTGTGTATGTGTAAAACCGCCTGCTCCAGAGTAATAAATCATTTCGCAGTTGTTTTAATGCTTTAAGCCTTTGCAAACATTGCTGAAAGCTCAAGGTCGGGGCAGCCCTCTGGAAGCACAATGCGGAAATGAGTGAGTAGAAATGTGGGGTCCTGTCAAAGTAAAAGATCTTTTCTGAGTTTTCAAGCTTTTCAGGCTTCTCAGGAGAAGCCCCACAATGGCAAAGGTTTGCGTGTGGATGGGTTTTCATGAAACATGAAAATTATATGAGAAAGGCTTAAAGCTGAACAATTCAGCACAGGAAGTGAATGAAAAATACATTTCTATTACTCTGAGATATTGTGCCGAGATGTAGCTCAGCAGAATTTCAAAGCTGCACACTGAAAATTATGCATGAGAAATAAGAAAAATCTTGCTGAGTAATCAAAAGCTTGCCTCAACCATTTGCCTTGCAGTCTTCGTTTTCAGCCAGCCCCTGTCCCTGCAAACACAGCCAGCTCTATGTCCAAGCTCAAGCGGAGCGGGATGGCTTCCATTTTGTGCCACGGAGACCTCCTTGATTGACAAGATAATTAGCATGCGCCTAGAGGGGTTTTGGAGGGGGGGAGGGGGGTAGTCATATGCATTCATATGCAGCAGGTCGGGTCTCATATCAATGAGCAGACATTCATAAGAGGACTTAAACATCCATCGAATCATTTACAGTAATCTCCCAATGTGGTCTGACCTGTTCTTACCTGTAACCCAGCAGAGAACGGGTGCTGGCAGATAAATAATTCAGCGCACATCTACATACATTATATAGTGATGTCTGGACTTAAAGTTCCACTTCTGTCATTCATATGGTTTCACTGTGGAGCACATAAGAGAAAACAGACAGAGGAGCGAAAGAGTGCTTCAGTCTTAAGTACGTGCACTCTTTCAGCAGTTGCATACGCTAAAACTGATGCCAGGAGACAAATGAGCCGAACTAATTGATTTCAGTTTTGACGTGTTTCTCATTGGGGAGGACACCAACAGGGGAAACTTTTTTAGCTCACAGCCTTGAAGGAAAAAAAAAAAACCGTCTCCCAGAGTGTTGTCAAGGCAACTGAATAGAGCTCTTTGGGCGTATGTTAACAGTAACCCTTCTGGTCCAAACAAACTAACACTTCAAATGGTGTTTTTTGTAGACGACATTGATTTTGGGCCTGCGCTTCACAAACAATGATTTAATTAAAGAATTTTTGTCACAGATATTTGCATGATTTAAATGGAACTGGCATGATAAAATGATAAATACTGTAATAGTTACTGTAGTAAGGCATTTGTAAAACCCCAGCCTGGGAAGGGGGCAGAGGTCAAGGATCACCATGTTTTCAGTGCATTGTGACATCCTGATTCCAAGAGAGCATAATCTCACCCTCCCCGATCACATACACAAGCCTATATACACATACACACATACACAAACAATCACATGCACTCCCACACACATACACTCATCCATCTGCATACATGCACACACTCACGCACGCGCACGCACGCACACACACACACACCAGGGACACTCCCAAAGGGGATGCTGTAATCTGTCAGTGCTGTGAACCTCCCTGCACAGCGCTGCCTCAGACAGACGAGTGACAGCTCCGTCATTATCGTTCTGTCACAGGGACCCCGAGAGAGGAAATGAGTGGGTGGGAGGCAACGCTGCAGGGCGCGGGAGCGAGAGAGGGTGAGAGAGAGAGAGATGGATAGAGAGATGGAGGTCTGAGCAGAGGAGAGGAAAGAGAATGAGTGCCACAGACGAGGGGAACGGGAAGAGGGAAGGGCTGGAGAACAGAGAGCGCAGGCCTCTGGACAGCGAGGTCAGAGGACAGGGAGGAGCACACAGGGATCAAGGAACAAGCGAGGTCAGAGGACAGGGAGGAGCACACAGGGATCAAGGAACAGAAGCCCAGCAGGTTTCGGCTTCATGTGAAAACTCTAGCATCCCATCCACTGTCTCATAATGTTTTACATGGCTTCTCTCAGTGTACTGGATTTAGAAGTCCACAGTGAAATGTTCAAGTCAAATAAAATTAGCTGTAGTATCAATGGGTGCTATATTACTGAATCACTGTAGGACTTAAAATCATGCATAATTTCTTCTGTTCTAGCAACATTTGACATTTTATTATCTTTCTTTTTATTCCCATTAGTAGTGAAGTGTATGCTATGCTGTACGGGTCAGCTAACACACTGGCACCTTTTTCTACACTATGGACCCTTTAGTACACACACGCAACAACTTTAGCCCCAGTTTGAACTATTTGAATCGTCCTTTAGAGTTTACCATAATTCCTGGTGTTGTGAGATGTCCTACAAGGCCTGAATCGCTCTTTTCTGAGAACATAAAGCCTGGTGTGCTTATTAAGATAAGCATAGTGTGAATCACTCTGCTTGTGACCGATGTAGCATGTGAGCTGAAATATACCCTGAGACTCAGTACATACGGCATACTGGAGAATTTGGAGGGCAGGGACTGACAGACAATGTAAGTTTTGCAATTTTGGAATCTCAGAGCCATACAGTGTCACCTGCTTGTTACTGATGCTGCCCTATAAGGTTATAAGCAACTTGCCATAACTCCAGGGCACGCGAAGTCACTGGCTTTTCGTGCTTCCATTATTTGTAGCTGTTTGTAGATGGATTAAAAAACACTCATGCTCTTGCCACAGCTTAAAGTGTAGAAGAGTAGAGCCGTTATCTATTTTCCTTTCACAAAAAAAGAAAATTAAGTAATCCTTTGAAATCCTTCCACAAACAGCTCTTCAGCAAAAAAATCATACAAGCCCAAGAATGTATTTAGCTGTCCTCTTCTCTCTACTTAATATTACTATCATGGATATATACATTTTAATACTCTGTGATAAATCACCTACTTCATACAGCATCGAAAAGCTACAAATTTAATGATAAAGTTTGGATGTATGTAATTTATATGAATGTAATCTTTCAGAATTACAAGGGGTCATGAAATGAACATAATGCCATGGAATAAATCACTCCAATAGCATATTATTGGAAAAAATATTTTCCATATGCATGCTTCTAAACACGGCAGACTGCCTTTTCTAATATTTTATGCATATGATTCACCAATTTCAGTATATTTCAGTGTATATTTTGTGCTAATTGGCTAATTGCAGTTACTACAACATTCCACATGATGGCAGTAAGATAGCCTTAATGGAATTCTTTGAGAAACGATTGTGTGGAACATCAATGTAGCTAAATAGTAAGTAAATAAAATGAAAAAAATAAAGGATGATGAAGCAAAGACATATTGTTGTAATGTAATAATTAATTTTTTATCAATTAAAAACAAATCTCTACATCTGAATAACGACATCGAAGTGAAAGCCGGGACAATGTGCTGCAGTTGGTGCTTCCACTGAACTGCATCTCTCTGTAAGCCTGTTGCAGTTTAACTGGATAAAGAGGCTCTGTTCCTGTGTCTGTATTCTCCACAAGTCCAAAACCTCAAGCAGGCAGTTGTTGCATTTCCATTGCCTGTATGTGTGGCATTCTAATGTGACCCAATATGGCATTCCTGACTGCTCAACCACTGCTGACACCGCTACAGCTTAAGAGGGGAACAGTTCCAGTACTGCCCACTGAGGACTCCTAGCTGCAGTGAGCACAGCTTAGCCCTGTGTATCTGTTTTCTCTATAGTATGATGGGGGGACACAAACTTCACTACAGCAGTGTGATGGCCTACACCTATATAATGAGCCATTCTTGTGCTGTTGTGCCAAAATACACTTGTGGCATTTTCACTTTATTCAAGTGAGTTTACTGATCTAGTGACTGTGATATATGGTAGTGCATTTACTTGGCGCCCCTTAGTTTCTTGCCTGTCTAGTCTAGCTGTACAAGTTGACTTGTAGGGCTTGAAGAGTGTTATGCTCACTCTTACCGGTCTGAGAGTGTTGTTAGCCTGGTTTCTCATTTAACTTGAATGGATACACTTCTGTTGTTTTGTGCTAGAAATCACTCTGAATAGGAGCATCTGCTAAATGAATGTAATGTAATGTACTCCGCATCCATTTTACACAGTATATCTTTACACAGCTTTAAAGTATGTTGGTCACCTTAATCTACAAATGTGCCCCATTCAGGATTCAAACCTATATAATTCTAGTGACAAATCATGTTCTCTCATCACTTCTCAGGCCACCTGTGTTTCCATTTCATCCCGTTAGCTTGGCTTGGTTTGGAAGGGCTTTAATGAGTGAACAGAAAACTGAATTTCCAAGAGCAGTGTGAAACCCAGCACTTTCATTCCACTGTTCCAAAGTTAGCGCTAAACTCAAATGCAGAGATAGGATGATTCTAGACCTTTTGTAGGTAATGATCACAGTTAGACCACACACACACACGCACACACACAGATTTGAGTGTCGCTGGACCTTCAATTGATGCGCATAGAGAGCACACATTATGCACAAGGACACAAGAACAGCAATTAGTTCCTCCATTATGGCTTCTTCTGTTTGACTGCTCACTTGAACTTGCTTGGATAGCAACGGTATCCAAGGTACCCATGACTCTGTCATGCACGCAAAAGCAATTCCACGGGCAGGTCCAAGAATTTGAAAAGGGCTGGTTAACGGTCCGGGAGAGCGGGAGAGGCTTTCAGCTGGCAGCAGCTTGCTTCGATGGGTTTGTTAAAAGGATTCCTGCGTTCGCGTGTGACAGCGCAACCGTTCTGTGACGACTCGGTTTTTATCTGACATGCCGTGGTTTCAGTACCCCGAGGGTGGGCTGAGTCTATTCACAGATGGATGACCGTAACCAAGGCCCATTTTATCGCTTTCTGCCGTTACGCACACACATGCACTCAGCCACACTCGCTTTCTCTCTCTCTCTCACACACACACACACACACTATGGGCACAGTCTTGCATTACACACTAATGGGACACCAGTAGCTTACTCAACTTTAATTAAGGCCTGATTTACTTCACCAGTCTGTCCTGAGAAACAAATACAATTACTCATGTACGCAGATGCATGTGCATGCACACACACACACATACACACACACAGGCATACAAGCTGCCACCTGCTCCTGCTATCTGCCTGTCTCTTAGCCTGATGGTGAGAGCTAACTAAACACAGATGAAATGTACTTGATGTTTGAGGTGCAGGACAGTGTCCAAACACAAAGAATCACAATTTGATCAGTTTGTGAAACACGATTAGACTGTTAAGTATGTCTCCATACAGTTTGAGGTAGGTAAAGAAGTTTAATTTATATTTTATCATTTTCTAAAAAAAATCTGTAATTTGCTTTAAACAGCAAACATGTAGCAGAGCCCTAAAACATTTCAAGCGGATTTCTAAAGAGGACTGTGGAAAAAAAACACTCATACCTGTAAAAAAAATGGAAGTTCCCTTTTTTGCACAAAATATTTAATATTTTTCGTAACAAGTACCTTTTGAGAATAACAATGTGTGTGGCCTAAACTTTGCTGCAAATATAACCACAATGACCGTGTGTCACATTTGGTCTTCTAAGTGATGTCAAATTTGGGCATTTTTCCAAGTGTCCTGTGAGGGGCAGTATAAGACAATCTGCTATTTTATGTGAGCTGATTAGGCGTTCAGGCCTTTATTCAATCTAATGGCAATGTGCTTTCTCACTGATTTTAAGCAAATAGTAGTTTTTATTTCATTACTTTTTAAATTTTTTATTCTTACAGTTGTTCATTTCAACAATAGAAGTCAGAAATTATTTTTTAAATTATATTTTATGTTTTATAGGAAAGCCGACAGGCAGCAATTTAAACATTAAACTGTCAGATAATAGCTTCATAGTGTTAATTCCAAAACATACTCGCATAACTGCAGTTATATATCATATATTTGTGAAAAATACAACACATCTTTCCTTATAAAGAAGTAATTTATATGAACATATAAAATCTAAATATATTTGGAATGGAATGGAATATACATTATTAATTACAATAATCACAATTGTATGTACTTTTCATTTCATGAAATAAACACCTTTTATACACATCCATATTCATATTTTATCATACATTTAAACATATAGTTTTGTCACTTTCACTATCTTACCAGATAAGCACATATTGACAGTCATATTGCAGACATACTGACAGCATACTGGATAATTGAGCCAATGGTTGGTCCTTGGGTCAAACTTCTCAACAAACCACAAACAATTATGACTACATCAATAAAGATTTTGTTCTGGAAATGCAAAGTTGATTGCAATGCATTCTGGGTATGGCTCCATAAGGAAAAATCTACTTGGCACCTGAAGGAGAAGGCAGGGCTATTGTGCCTCAAGCTGTCCCTCCTCACTGACTCACAGAGACAGGGGTGAGTCACAGCCTGTCTAAAGATTAAGGATAAGGACACTCATTAACACCAGCTCCTTTGAAACGCATGCGCGCACACATGCACATACATACACAACAACACACAAATAATCTTCCTCAGACTGACAGACACGCAATTGGACACACACACACACTAAATCTCTCCCCTCCCCCTTCCTATCTCTTTGTGCCTCGGTCTGCAATCAGCCATTATACACCAAATATCCTAATACCTGCAAACAGCAGTAATAAGTCTCTGTCAAACAAGGAGAAAAGGGAGATCTGACTCCACATCACACAATGATATCTGGGTCATATCCTCCACTGGTATACAATTCCCATATGTATGACCAATAGCTGCTGGTTTATGGGACAGGAAGGACCGAGTTCCTTGTTGCTGCCTGACTGTGCCACGCTATTTCCTGTATCCTACATCGCCATCATGATTCACTGCTGCAGGCATGTTCACCACTTTGACACATGGTGTGCACGTGCACACAGACCCGTGCGGGGGCTCCCACACACTCACACACTAAGCACACTGAGTTTGAGGGGGGTGGTGGGAGGGTAATTGGAGATTGGGTACAGGAAGAGGATGAGAGGGTATATTTTTTAAAACATCATGTGATGGAGACTCCACTGTAGCAGGCAGCAGAATATGTCCCCATCAGTGCTGACTCAGGTTCCTGCTGGTATGTAAATTCCTCATAGACAGCAGGAACGGGCAATGCAGTGTTGGTAGAGCTCTGTGGCTGAGCCGAGTTTTACACAGAGGCCTTTGCTCTCCATTCAGTGACTCACCCCCATGACATCTCTGTAGGGGGGTGGGGGGGTAGTGCCGTTTAAAACTGTCCAAGTACTGGCACTACCTTTTGGAAAAAGTGTGAGCTTTTCACTAATGTATCAGTCAGTCTGATATGAGCTGCATCTCTCTGCATGACTACTTATAGGTGTTTGAGCACCAGCAAAATATTATTTATTATATTATTATATTATTTATTACATATTATTATCGGGCCATAGCAATTCTAAATGATTAATACAAATTTCTGCCAAGGTAAGCAATCACTGCAGAATGAACACAGGAGAGGAGAGAGAGAGAGCTTGATTTTTATCGATGGAACAGACAGTTCTTCACATCGATCTGTTGTTGTTGAACTCAGAGAACAAAACATTAAGTCGGCCACCAACTGGTTACAGAACCATGGCAAGAATCATTACTCAGCTGAATCGAACAGGAAGCATTCAGGAGTCATGCGCTCATCAAACAGAAAAGCTTCGCGGAGTTAACTGCTGATGATCAAACATTTATTGCAATCTTTCTTGCATTTGTTACAACGGGTTGTGTGACTTTTGCGACATCCTGTATGAAATTTTAAGTTTTACATATAAACAAATTCCAACACTACACGGCTCTGGACATGCGAGAGAAGGGCACGGGCTCAGCACTAAACTGAAATCTGTAATGGAATCACTTGATAAAGCCGTTTATTCTGGGATACAGACATACTGTAGAGAAGGCTACAGTGTTTGTTTTCTTCATTTTGGAGGTGGGCATCGATTTCCCTGCAGCGACTGAAGAATAGCTGTTGAGTTGTCAATTAGCTGAGTGGATGGCTGTCAGAAGTGGAGCAATGTTCTAATCGCAGAGATCTCCAGGGAGTTCTGGCGAGAAATGAGGCCTCTCTCTCTCTCTCACTCACTCATCACACGGGCACATCTGCTCATGGTCACAGTTAAATCTGTGCATGTAATGAGAAAGCAATGAGACTGGTCGAGGAGACACAGTTTAGCCCATCTCCATATCCTGGATAGACAGTGGATCGAAGCAATGCATCCAGTGCTGAAAGGCCTTTTAACTTCTTATCTTTGTGTGTGTGTAAACAGTGCCCTTCATATTTATTCATACAACTGACCAAACAGGACCCAAAAACATGGCATAACAGGAAAAAAAATGTAAATTATATTATACTGGATAGTGGTTTCTATTTTAAACATTTCTTTAATCTTAACAGCATTGCCCATATTGTTTACATATTATGGGCGTATTCCAGAAAACACATATTTATTCACACAGCCATATTTATTCACATCCTTGTAATTAGCATTTTGTTTAGTATTAGTAACTCTTTTCTGGCATGGATTACGCTAACAAGACACTTCCTGTATGGGAATTTTGACCATGCTCCTTAGAACCATTGCTCTAAGTCCTTCAGCTCCTCTGGTTTTCATTTGTGAACCACTTTCTTGAGACCAGATCACGTTTGACAAGATTGAGGTCTGGAGATTGAGATGATCAGTTGAGAGCATTCATTTTGTGCTCAGTTAACCATTTTTTGTAGACCTGGGTGCATACTTTGGATTGTTGTCATGCTCAGTCCCATGGGAGTTAATATCTCCATCTGTCTTAAGAGATCCAGAATCCACAGATGCAAAACAACCCCAGAACATAATAACTCCCCACCATATCTGACAGTGGGCATGGGTCATTTTTCAGCATAAGCTTCTGCTTTTTATCCTAAGCACAATGCTGGTGAGTGATGAATAATTTCCATCTGACCATAGAACATGCTTCCAATAGTCATTCAGATGTAGTCTGGTAAATTTAAGTGTCCTCTTTTTGTGGCTTGCCTTCAAAAGACGCCTTCTTGTACTGCCATCATGAATGGAATACTCATGTATGAAAGATGAAACTGAATTTGTCTTTCTGACATTTGCAACCTGAGGATGCCAGTTTTTTTTTAGGAGATCTCCAGCTATAGCTGATTGGACATGGATAGGGTATAGGGTTTACTGATGCCCCCTAATACACTTGTCTCACAGAACATGGCAGCAAGACAGACATGCATCCTATTCCTGAAAGGGTTACCACTGTACCAGTGGCTTTATATTTCTTTATAATGGACACTACAGAGGAAAACTTTTGTAAATTCTTTCAGAGCCACCTTCTACCTAGAGGAAGTCAATGACCATTTTCCTGTACTCTTCAGAGCCCCCCCCCAACCTTAACTATGATAATGCATGCAACTAATAAACTCTTCTATGTGTTACCTCCTTTTATACCACAGGGAACAGCTCCAGATGTCTGTTGAACTTCCGATAAGCGAGGATGTTGGGTTATGTTTTTTTTTTCAGTTTTAAATATTACTTACAGGCGTGAAAAAATGCAGCCCACATTTTCTGAACAAACATTCACCTATGTGTATATATCCTGTAATATGAACAATTTTCAGAATGTATTAGTTATGCAGATACGCATTTATACAGCTGGGTACTCGCTGAAGCATTTCAAGCTTAGATCTTTTGCTAAGGGATGGCAACAGGATGGTTAACCTACACTTAGCATGCTTAAAACATAGCTTCAGAGCTTCCAGACTCCAGAGGGAGCAGCACTGCTGTTAAAAGGCCACAGATTCCTGCACTGTCAGATGATAATCTGGAGGCAGCCTGCTTCAGAAAGCGGGATCGCTGCTGCTCGGTTTGAACACACGTCTCCTGGATACAGGCAGAAACAAACATGCGTCTTTTCGAAAGTAGATCCGGCGCTGAGAGAGATAGATGCTCTCTGTGGAGGATAATCAAACTGACCTGTCGGGGGTGACTGCGACGAGCTGTAGAAAAGCATCACGACTGGGAAAAGCTGAGGAACAGTGTCATTGGTGGGGAAAACATGAGGAACAGCACAGCATGTGTGCTGGGGAAAGCTGAGGAATGATGTCTGTGCTGAAGATGTTCCTCATACAAGCACTCTAACCCTTTACTGTGTCTCACACTTGAACAGAGAATACACAGATTAACTTCTGACACTCACACACCATTCACCACACTGGCATTTCCTCCGGTTCCTGGGTTTCACAATCATGAACTGTGAGTCTGAGTCAGTGAGGGGTGTGGAAAGAAGAGTCAGAGATTAAATTTATCAGGAGTTAAACAGTGGTTTAGTACATATTTATATATTGCTTAGGAAATACTGCGTGGCCACTAAATCATATTTGAATTTGAATCAGGGTCAGAGTCTGTTGAGAGTCAGAATCAACATTAATACATAAAATTAAGCAATTCGTTTACTTGCTTTCCAGCTGTCTTTTTAACTTGTAAACGTATCACTTGTGAATTGCTCTCCTAAAACAGCTTTCCAATTTTTGTAACCTCACTACAAATGCTCTGGATTTATTCTGCTTTGATAGCACAAATGTTTCTTTGTCAAACCGACAAAGATATTTGAATAGCTGTTCAGCAAGTCAAAGATTGCTGCACCGAGACTGTGTTCAGAGACTCAGGGCCTGAAAGGAGAGTCACAGACTGTGTTCAGGAGAGACAGAGTGGAGGTGATTTCCTCCAGCTGAACCCAGCCTGCCAAATAAGGTCATGGAATGTGAAACATTGGTGGGGGGTGGGAGTGGGGGGGAGCAGTCAGCAGTGCAGTAGAGCTGTCTCTTTATACACACACGCGCACATGCACACACACACACGCACACACAATAGGTTGGGACAATGCAGACAGATTACCGAACATCTTAAACTTCAGGCCCTGTTCAAATGTGACAGGATTTTTAGTATGTCACACTACACACATACAAACATCAACCGCACAACTGCAATTCGTAATACTGGTAGAATGTAGCAGAATGCAGAGGCTGTACACTTCAATTGCACAGTTGCATGAATTATAAAACAATGTAAGGGAACATACAGTTGTCTACTGATTCAGAACACTGCAGATGTCATGCCTTGCAGTACAGGTGACGTCACTGCAGCTGCTGTCCACTTCCTCCCATTATGTTCTGAGCGTACCGCTTCATTCAGGGAATCGAGTGTATGTCACAGTTCACAGCTTACGCGCTTCTGTTGCACAATGTCAACTGAGGAAATGCAGGCACTATTCTAAGCACAACGGCTCAACAGCTTCACACCTGGGATTCAAACCCGCGTTCAAACATTGACGCAACCTACAGCTCCTCGACCACGAGCGGCCTGAAGAGTGTGGCTGATTCAGGAGGCGAGCCCCCGGACCTCTTTAATGCCGTGACAATCCCCCTCACCCCGCAGCAGCTGCTAATGAAACCGTACCCCACAAATCCTGTCAGCTGAGCTCTCCGTTAGACCGCGCACATCGCCAGGCAATCACCCCAACAATGACGGCCTGTTGCAGTAATGGGATGTTAATGGTCTCAGATTAGCCGAACAATGGAGAGCGCAGACAAAAGTCGCAGTGCCGTCTGATCACACGGAGAGACATCAGCGGTGCCATGGATATGTACACAGTATGAGTCACGAGTGAGTTTCAAAGATACTTCCTCACACGTGCACGGACGAAGGCACAGATGTTGCAATCGCCCTTCGCAAACCCACAGAGGGGGGAAGAAAAACATTCATTCATAGAGCTGTTTGAAACAAACTGACCTGAACTTTAGCCTTGAACTGAGGCCAAGGCCAATCTTTCAAAGCACTGAAGCTTCCGAACTCTAACATACAGTTAGCTGGATTCCAGTTAAGGATGGGTTCTACTTGCTTTCCATGTTCTCCAACATATTGGCCCATTTCCAGTCCCACGCCTCAGTGCTGTCAGCCCCCCCAATGCGACCTTTAAGAGCTTTTCACATTCAGCAGGTTTACAGGTGGATTTTCTCTATTCAGTTCATCATGATCCCTTCATTCCAATGGCACCAAAAGGACAAGAAAGGACCTGCAGGAAACCTACACTGGGACTCAAACACTGGGACACGAACTTCCATACACCTACACAAAACCTACCAGCTCTAAACAATGATGGGGATCAAACTTCAATATACCTGCACACAATCTACACACGCTCTCAAAAACACTGGGGCTCTAACTTCCACATACCTCAGCATCTCATATCAGGATCAATGTAGCACACATACCCACAAATTGAGTTGAAAGGCTTCAGAGTGCCAGTGCATTTTATCAGCCTTATTTTAAGATTGGGGTGGATAGAGTACTATTGGCAGTCTCTCACTGGTCTTTCTGGCACATTAAGCAACCAAGAGTGATTGAGGCCTAATCTCAAAGCGCTGACTGTTTACAGCAAAAAATGGAGACTCAAGCAAACCAGCACACAGGCACCCTTATTGCACCATTTGGGAAAGGAATGCTTTAAAATGCATACTGGCCAAACTGAGGGGAAATATTTAGACAGTCAACATCTGTTCTATTTAGAAAGGGGTTTCGGCCCCTGGATTGTCCATTTGTGTCCAAAGAAACCGAAGTCATTTAAGGAGAAGTTCTGGACTACGCAAAGCGGCTGAAAACGGAGCTATCTGACCTGAGTATAAACTCTTTTTCATAGTGTCAGGGGTTTAACACGGCGTCCCTGACGAGGGCAACCTGACCCCGGCGTGTGGCATTCCTGTGGAGTTCAGTTTCGTGTGACCAACACCAACCAGTCGGGATGGGGAAGACGAAAGAGAGAGGGGGAGAAAGGAGAGAGAAAGAAAGGGGGAAGGACACAGAGATCAAAATTTTTTTCCCCCATTATTGCTTAATTTTGTATTTGGTTTATAATTGTTATAGATATGATTCACCATCACTGTAACCATGTATGGTGAGGTTGCTTTATTTGGTTTGCACTAGCTTTAGCAACAGTAAATTCCAGTATTTTCGGTGCAGCTAACAAGGCAATGTAAACTGAGTGGAAAGAGTGAGCGTGCTATCAGCAATTCTTACCAACAGATGGGTGTGCAGCGATAACTGTGAAGGCAATAAAATTAAGTGTGTCCAGGTAAACCGGGCCAGACCCAATCTAACTGAGCGAAGTGTGCTGCACCTAGACTGGATCTCACCCCAGTCTAAGCAGTATGAACGATTAAATTATCAATAAATCAGGGCGCTGGTTGCACAAGAACAGGGGTGTGGTGTTTGAACTGGCCTGAGGGAAAATGCTCTTAAGCACAAACAAAGAGCCAAAGAGAACATCAGCAGCGATGTCTCTGAGGCTGTCAAATCAAACAGCTGTGGGAATGTGAGTGTGTCTGGGGGGGGTTGATGCACCCACAACCCCCATACAAATCCCACTGCCTTGTGTTTCTCCCCAAACAGGTCCCCCACAAAGGCCTGTGAGGGTTGGGGGGGGCTGGCAGATGTCCTGATCAATGAAGGGCAGGGATCACATGACTCTGGTTTAATTTCAGGACGCTAAACTGAACTGCACTGGATCTGCAACCTGGGTCCACAGTCACTGAGGCGTTTTACCTCTGAACTTTAATCACACAAGACATCTGTAATAGGGAGATCTCGGTCTGCAGCCTGCCTGGATGCGTAAATGTTTAACTAGCTTTAACTGTATAGCTGTGCTTGCAGAGTGAGACACCTGACACATGCACACACATATACAAACACACACTCGCACACAATATTCACCATTCAGGTCTCCATAGAGATGACACACAAGCCAAGACAGAGGTGAGAGCTGTCTGATAAAGGCGGCTGTACTGAAGATGCAAAACGAATCCATAGCTTAAAGTTAACCGTGTCTGTCCAAGTCTTCTCTTCAGCTGACCGTGACATCAATGTTGGAAAACAGGGGTGTTTTCGAAGTGTTTGACACCCTTATGGTGTGGATGGTCGTCTCTGGTTGAGATGGTCAGTGACCAGAGGTCATGCCAAACTGAGATACAGAGCAAAGACAATGAGACACTTGGTCCATGTCCAGCCTTTGTGGATGACTGCATTCCAATGCCCTTCACAAAACCCCCGAGCCACAGCAAGTTGAGCACAACACTGAAGTGTGCAAATGCGCATTAGCATCCTCTGTACACTTTAACCCAGAGACTGGGCTTGAGCCGCACGTGAGCAGACTGTTTCTAACATGCATTTAAAACTGGGCTGAGTGATCCCTCCTTCCTGTTGCCTTGTGCTCATTAAAGTCAATCACGGCGACCACTTGCAGGAAAGCGTATCATTGTCAATACTCTCTCGTGGCACTTCCAAACCCTTAATTTAACTGTGATACCTCCAGTCCACAACAGCCTCACACAGAACAGGTTCACGTGTGTGTGGGAGCGTGAGTGAGACGCATGTGTACGCAGTCATGGGAGCATATACCCATGGTGTGTGGGTGCAAGTGTGTTTGCTTGCGTGAGCATGTGTGTTTTATATCAACAGAGGGGAGAGAGTGGCTCAGAGGAAAGTGATTCAGTGATTTCTGCTCAAGGACAGAAAAATCAGGGGACCTAGTCAGGCCCAAGAGAGCCTAATTAGCCCCAGATTTAATTAGACCTCGTTATGCCTCTGTGGTCCTTGTGAACAGATGGTCGAGGCCTGTTTTTAAAGAGACAGGGTGTAGCATATCCCACGATGCACAGCGCCAGGCTTGAGCGTCTCCTTGGCTGCAATCTGGGCCAGGGTACAAACAGCAGTATCTTTCCCGCTCTGAGCTCGTCAGAAGTGCCCAGCTGCCTCCGCTCCGCTCGCCAACGTCACCTCGCCAGCTTGTGCCTCTCCAAGCGGGTAGAGATCCCGCCACCAAGGAGGTCAGGCGTTGATTTCTCACATTGGCTAACACCATGAAAACAGCTGCACAGCATCCAGCCCAGTCACTGCGCCCGAGTTCCCCGCCAGGCCCCGCCCATGCCTGAGCGCTTCAACCTGCACGGCTGCACTCGCACGGTGAAACTGTGACAGAGTGTGCTGGGAATGACTGTGACTAGCTCAGACAATAAGAATGTTAAAAGCAGGAGTGTTAAAAGTAGCCTGGCGTGGCCCCTGCCTGCTCTGCCCCACCCCACAGGAGAGGGATACCTGCATTCCTTCCCCTCTCCGCCCTGCTGTGGCGGCATGGGGGGCATGCCTTCAGCAGGATCACCGCTGCTTTTCCTGCCTCATAGCACACTGCCAGACCTGGCGTCCAGGGAAGGCCAGGGGCAGTAGGGGGGTTTAGATTGTTCTCTACCAACACAGTGCGTGCACACACACACGCACGCACGCACCCACACACAAAAAACTGTCAAACATTACAAACACAAAATACAGGCAGAAACACAGTCTAACACTGTTAACACAGCACACACATATACACAACAGAACAGTAAAAAGCCAAGTAAAGCTCCAGTAAACACAGAACACATCCGTGCCATCTCACAGAATAGAAACAGGGCACTGCCCGTCACAGACACCTCACGTGCAGTCTGATGGAGTGACCTGCATTTTCAGTGCCAGCGCGCACGTAAAACAGACCCACAATGGCCTGCCTCCTGCTTGCTCTGTGTTAAGACCCCACCTTAAAGAGCCAACTGTCTTCAACATTTAAAATAAAAATCTCTATTCAGATACTGAAAGCACCAGATAATCGAGCACCAACAGCATCGGACCATAGACACAGCTAGTTTTCACCGTGCACATGTAATTAGAGAGAGAGGTAAACAGAGAAACTAAGATGAGCAGAGGGTCTTCCGTGGGAAGGCTTGGGTGAAGCAGCAGATTTGCTACCGTCTCCATGGCGAAGCCAGCCTGATCAACACGCTGATAAAGGACGAGAGGCAGAGGCACCTGGGTGTGTGTGTGTGTCAGCCGTGAGGAGGTGCGTTTCAACGCGGAGCACTTTACACTCCCCTGGCCGCAGGCCTATCTCTGCTCTACCCCTGAACGCCCCACAAATAAAGATATCTGTGTTCTCAACCGCCAGCACCTTTCACCACAGAATCAAGGTCCAAAAACTCCACCTGCCAAAAGCAGGGACCCTGCAGAGAACAGGAGTGCTCTGAGAGCCAGTGCGTCCTTTAGGAGGAAGGGTCTCCCACTGCCCATAAAGCTTTCAGAGAAGAGAGTCTGAGTCCACCTTCTTAGTGTGTTAAACCTAATCCGCCTTAAACTCAGGTCATGATACTGCTACCAACAGCTTTTGCAGTCATTACGCAATGTGCATATAAACTCGGTCGAGTTGAAAGATTAGCATCATCATGTGATTCAAGTGGCCCCCACCATTTGAAAGGGTCATCACAATTATGGAGGCAATATATTTTCACAGCCAACAATCATATAAGCTGCACATCTTAGGGAATATATTTCCTATGGGATTCAGAAAACCATTTTGAGTTGTTGGGGATGGTGGCAGTTAAAGGGCTTGGCAGGTAACTCCGTTCCATAAGCCAGGCTGTATGTCACAAGAAATCTTCACGCTTGAAGAAGAAAGTGAGTCTTTGAGAAGAGACAACAACAAGCACCATCATAAAGGCACAGAAACCACAGGCAGACACAGTTCAGACAGCACTTCTTTAAAAAGGCAATCATTACAGACTAGAATGGGGGTATTGCTTGTATTTTTATTGTATGTACAGTAAATAAAAAACAACAGTCCACTGACTTCACCCGTGCAGGCCACAGTAGGCTGCCACAAGCGATTGGCCTGACGTCTGCAAAGTCCTCACGAACCAGCAGGGGGACACAGTGAGTGACCCAGCATGAGTGACCCAGTCGTGTTTTTCCACTGCTGGACAGAAGCAAAAAAAAAAAAAAAAAAAAAAAAGAGGGAAAGCAAGTCTACAGAAATAAAAGCAGGACTGTAGAGAGCTGTGCAGAGTACAGTGCTCTTTAAATCCTCCTCTTAAATTTACCCCCCCCCCCCCCCGCACTTCCTGTTCCAGCCTCCCTAACAGCACCACCCTCTCTTGAGCAGTGTCTCTCAACACTAACCCTGGGGACATACTGTGTGCACAGGAAGTCCTAATTAACAAGCTCTGACTGAGCTGTTAATTGTACACCAATTTGGATTTGGATTTTCTCTTGAGAATTCCCTCGTCAGTCCCTAGTGAGGAACCAAATTTGGGGGAACTGTGTTTGTGCTCATAGAAAGACAAGTAAAGATCTCTCGCTTTAATATTGTGAATTTGTGCCAGTTAAAACTACGGGAAATATTGTTAGAATTAGAATTCATATTAAAATTAATCTGTTGTTCAATTCAACCTTTAGAGCCTGAAACAAATTAGATGAGCAGCTAATTATACTTGAGACAGCTGTTTATAGGGGAGAAATTAAGTAACTTCCTGAAAACACCTTCATGTGGACAAAATTCAATTAGCACAAAAACACCCCTCCCGATATTTTCTCTCAAAAAGGACTTTTTGATTACCGGTCAAGAAATAAGCAAGTAGCAAGTACAAG
Organism: Megalops cyprinoides; assembly: GCF_013368585.1. Taxonomy (NCBI): domain Eukaryota; kingdom Metazoa; phylum Chordata; class Actinopteri; order Elopiformes; family Megalopidae; genus Megalops; species Megalops cyprinoides. The sequence goes on along the minus strand of NC_050597.1, from coordinate 18,191,072 downwards.
TCAGTAATTCAGGCGATGGGCAAATCAAACCTCATTAAACTACAGCATTCAGGGCAAAGGCAAAATCCACAGTTGGTCCCCGGGAACAGGGTTGTGAAACGCCACTCTAGGGTCATGAAAGGTCAACACTGCCCAGGCTCGAGGTTTAACCGCCACCAACCAACCCAAACCCCCCCACCCCCCCACCAACCCACCCCCACTGACCTGCCCCTCCTTGGTCTTAACTCAGAAAACACCCACAACGGAGTTCACAGTATTCTGTCGACAATTTGTTTAAAGCTTTAATCAACAGGGGATGCATAGGATAGGACACTCCAATTTCTCCAGTGGAACATGGTGGAAAAAAAACTTACAATACAGTCTGGGTAAATGCACGGATACAGTGTAGACAACCACCCTCATTTTTTTTTCCTTTTTTATCTTTTTCCCTGGCTTCCAGATGACGTTTTGCTCATCAAACTTAAAACTGAAATTCAACCGCATTTCATCTAAAGTCGTCGTCTGCTTGTCAGTACTGTAACTCCAGTTAGTGTCACGACACGGAAACTCATAATTGGTTTACAGCAGGCCACTACGGTAGAGATAAAGTGCTTTCTTTTCATGAAACATTAAATAAGTAAAGTGAGCAGGATCAGGTGCGATCGACCTCTCACCAACCAAGAACATATTTCTAACAGTTTCGGACAAAGTCAGACAATGTAAGAAGAAATGAATACTCCTAAAATTTGCGCAGGGGGACAGGAAACCAATAGAGGAATACAACTGTCTGCCAAGGCAGCAGGTCAGAGAGAAATACTGCATTATAAGACCTACAGTATGATCTCAAAAAACAATATCCGCTTCACATCATTTTCATATCCGAAGAGTGAAAACCGTACAATAAGACTTTTCTTCAGTAATATATAGATATATATATGTATTTATGCGCTTCAAAGGAGGATGGCACGAGGATCGAACCTGACTTGCTCCATACGACGGCTCAGTTCACTCATTGGTGGAGGCCAAACAGTCACATGATTTCATGGGACAGAGGATTGATCAGTAAAACGAACAGCAGCAGTGAGAAGGTCTTAGATTGTAAAAGGTCCACTAAAGTGTTGTAGGTAATAAATACATTCGGCCTTGTAGTGTCGCTATTCACTCTATTAAAATATAGGAAGTTCTTCCAAAAAAAAAAAAAAAAAAGTACAGGAATTGTTCAAAGTCGTCCTGGAAGGGGCCTCCTGCAGGCTGAGCTCCCTAACCTGGTCACCGCTGCACCTGGGGGGCCAGACTCCCCGCACGTCATGAAGGAGAGGGGGGCTGCAGGGCGCTAAATCCTCTTCCTTGGCCTCCCCATGGCAACCGCAGGCGCTCTCTCCCAGGGAGGTCTGAGTGTTCAGGGACTGCTCTAGAAGATGGCTCTCCACTTCTGCCTCTGCAAAAAACAAAGGATTAATGAGGACTACGGAGGCGCTCTCATCTCTTCCCATCAGACCTCTGTTCTGCTGAGCTGAAGGAGCCGAGCGCGCAGTCTGACGGACTGAGCGCGGTTTCTCATTAAACCAGTCCGGACAGATTCCCCCCCTGCACCATGTGAGACCAAACATGCTGCAAAGACACTGCCAAGATGAGAAAAAAAAACAAAAAACGTCTTCCATGGTCACATGACGCAACAGACAGCTGTTGCAAACCGTGACTCATACGCCAACTTCTCAGACATTTGCCAGTACTGTATGCGTATGAGCGAAGTATAGCGGTGGTACATCTACGATCCCCTTTGTCCTTATCTCACACAATACAAACTGGATTCCTTCAGTAAAATGGAGTAAAATTAGTGTGGGGAAGATTGGATCCTAACACTGTAATTCAAACACCTGTTTGAAACATACAGTATATTTGTATTGAGAGTGCAGAAGTTGGAATGTGCTGCAGAAAAAGGTAATTTCCAGCACACAGGGCTTATCTTAGTGAAAATCTGATCAAGTCCTAAATGCACCACAACAGCACCAGTTTTCATGCCATTCCCAGAAGCAAACACAAAGTGCCTATCATGACAAAAGTGACAAAAAAAATGTTCAATTTCAAGATGTTTACCATGCAAACACTGTCACCGCAAGCAAGCAACACACAGCATTCAGTACCACTGCCAATTTTTGCAAGCCAATCCAGTATTGTCTTGACTTGGGACTCTTGAGTACGCACTGACTGCAGGACAGCGTTATGGCTAAATATCTCAGGAAGGCTCCCGACACTGATCTCAGACCAGTGTCACATTCTGAACCGGTGGGATGGAGGGAACCATTTTCACAGTCATTCACATACCACTATGGAGAGGTGTTGAAGGCCATTTTCTCTACAGAACACACCCACACTGCACTGACCTTCCCTGGAGAAGATGCAGGCTCGCCCTTAGCATAAATCCATAGAGAATGAAGTATCTCCATAGTGCTCCCATGCAAACATTCACCCTGGGAGATGTAGTCTCTCCAGGGAACGCAAATGAAAACACTACACCTTCAGCACCACAATCACACTATGAATTTTGGCCTCCTTCCAGGTTTAAATGAGCCTGTGAAGCAGAATAACACCCAGGTGAAAAGGAGAACACTAAGGGAAATGAATCCATAAAAAAGAAAAAATATTTCCTCACCACGTACAACTGACAAAGAACCTGGGACTTTTGTCTGTCCCCGCTCTGCGCTTTCCAGTTTCTATTCCATGAAACTGAGAAACGCTTTACTGTAAATTCAACAGCTTTCTCACACTGACTAACCTATGTATGCTAGGGCCTTGTGTGAAGACAGATGGAGGTAGAGATTCACCTACACCTTGCAGCGGGTGCAAGGAGGGGTTATGTTAAAGACTCACCCATGTCAAGCAGTAAGAGAAAAGAGATGCTGGTAAAGAAACCTATGTCTCAGTGTCAATGAAGAGAGAGACAGTGGTTCGTCTACATACAACAGTGAGAGATGGTGGCAAAGAGGAGAGGAATGTTGGCAAAAACTCGCGCACATTTCAAAGTCAAAGAGCAGAGAGATATTGGTAAAGTCTCATGTATGTCTCACAATGAGTGTGAGGAAAGGTCATGGTAAAGACTCACCTATGTCTCGCAATGAGAGAGGAGTGCGGTGATTTCAGGGCTCAAGTGTCCGACTGCCTTGGCGGCTTCGACGATCGCTCTGCGGTACATCCCTTTCTTCTTCCGGTTAAACCGGGAGCGGAAAAAGTCCCGGAAGGGAGACAGTTTGGAGACGGAGAGCTGGGAGGTGGTGGGCGAGCCGAACCAGGACACGGTGGCCTCGGGCCAGGACATCTCCCGCTGGCGCTCCTCCTTCCGGCCGCTGATGCTCAGCACGCGCGCCGGCCACCAGGGGAAGCCGTGGATCTTCCCCCACACCACGTCCCCCACGGCGACCGCGTGCCCCTCCTCCGTCACGCACTTGGTCATGCTGCGGGTGTGGAGGCGCACGGTCAGCGGGGGCACCGTCTTGTTCTCGTCCCGGGAGGAGGAGGAGACGGAGATGTCGTCGCCGGGGGCGAGGTCGCACAGCTCCGGGGACGTTCCGTCGGAGCTGAAGGACTTGGACTCGTCCAGGCTGTCGCTGCTGCACACGGACAGGCTGGACGAGTCGGCTTTCCGCTTGCGGAAGTTGATGAGCAGGGTGAGGTCGCCGTGGCGCTCCGCCTCCTCTCCCGAGCTCCCGGACGACTGCTCCAGCGAGCTCTTCTCGGCGGAGTCCTCCGAATGCACCAGCGCCGTCCCCTGCACCCGGGGGCTCCGCCTTCGCGCCCCGCCCACCAGCTCCGCTTCGTACACCGAGATACTGTCCTCTCCACTTCCTCGAGGCTTAAGACGGATCTTTGGGGAGGGGACTTCATAGCTGGACTGCTGTGGCCTTGACAGTTTGAGTTTGGGGATGGATGTGGAGCAAGCCCCCAAGCCATCGAGCGGGTCCCGCTCATCCTGTGCCTCCGTGCCCCTGTCCTGCTCCGCCAGCCCGTTCTGCGCCAGCTGCTTGGGGCAGAAGGGTTTGACGGAGCCATGCACCCTGGAGGGGATCTTCATGACCTCGCCCTTGCCCTGAGGAGTGCTGTAGGAGATTTTGATAACCGGACTGTGGGGGACCATCTCCCCTGAAAACTTCTCCTCGTCCCTCTTGTCCTTTTTGCACCTCTTGATGTCGTAGTTGGCCGTCTCATCTCGCCTCTTGGGCTCCTTGACGTCGCCGTCCTCCTTTTTGGCCGCCTTGGTGCTCAGCCCCTCCTTGCTGTCCTCGTCGCTGTTCAGGGTGTTCTTGCACTTCTCGCACAGGACCTGCCGTGGGCGGAGCCTGATGGTGCTCATGGTCATCCTGCCGGGCTCGCGGCTCCGCCTCTTCTTCCGCTTGATTGTCCTGGGCGGGGGCTGGGGGACCCATTGGCCATAGCTGTGCCGCACCCACAGGGGCTGGGGGAAGGGGGCTCCTTCAAAATAAGGAGGGTAAGGAGCTTGCCCTGCAGGCACCGGGGTGGGTACAGGGCCAGGGCTGAAAGGAGGCCCTTTCTCAGGAAGAGTATTTTCATCCCTTGGTCTCTGCTCTGGCTGACTGGGAGGCTTGGAACATGGCTCCGGGTCTGGAACGTCACAGCTGGGCGTCAGTGTGGGAGATTCCTCTTGTTTTGTTACGACATCTGGCAGACAAAACAGTCCAGTCCTGCACGGAGAACAAAGTATCAAGAAAAGAAATTAGGCTACTAACATGTGGAAGACTCATTCACAACTACTGCGTTTCAATATCTACCTTAAAACAGACATCAATATCAGGGAAACAGAAACATGATTGGTAGCTATACCCGAAAATATGTACAAAAGAGACCTTACAGCATTGAGCTTTAAAAAGTGCCTTCAACTGCCAAATTAGAATGTGTCATTTCCCCTTCCTGCCACTTCTTGTCCTAACAAAAAAAAAAAAAGACATTATCTGCCTGCAACTCATTTAAGACAAAACACAAAAGCTTTGATCTTTATGCAGCAGTTTACAAAAACCTTCCAGAATATTCCATGGCAATTAATTTCTAGAAGGCAGAACTAATTAATGGTTCCTTATGAAGGCAAACTTAATCTTGCCGCGATAGCACTCGTTAAGCAGGTTGGGTGGCTTTGCACCTGTGCACAGAGCTACAGGAAACACCGGGAGCTTCCACCATCTCTTTGTCTTTGTTTGGAATTCTGATCTTCGTGCGGACTACAAACTACAGCTGGCCTTCTGCAGGCCGGAAAGCACCTCACACTGGAGTTCACCAGCTACTCCGGGCCTGGGGATAGCAGGAATGTGGTGAAACTGGGCTGTTGCCAAGGGTGACCTCACTCATGTTCACACTATCAAACTATTTTTGCAGCCCCCTTGTAAACCTTAAATAAAGACAAAGGTGAAGCATGTACACAGCGTCTTTTAAGACAAGACTTAGTTTGGTTTTGTCAAAACCGTTCATCTAAGGCCAGCTGAATTTAAAAAGCAAATTGTGACCGCTGTGGAAGTAATCAAATTTTGCTTTTTTTAAAAAAAAAAAGCCTTCAAAATATGCTGGGTGTAAAAGTGTGTTTTCCTGTGCTCTGGATATGAAGGGAAATCCTGGCTTTTCCGCGCAACACATCACCTGAATATTACGCATTCTAATAGGGTGGGGGGTTGGGACTAGAGGGAAACAGAAAGCAGAAGGCCATTGTCCCTGCCCTGCAAGAACTGAAATGTGTTTGCTGAACTATACAATAAAGCTACACTTTCTTTATTAATGATGGACCAAACGCATGCCAAGCCGCAATGTAATTGATAGCAGGAAACTTTAAAAGGCAGCTGTGGCCACGTCCGAAACGTGGCTCTGTTATGCCAGTCTGTGCAGACAAAGAGCTACAGGGTGCACTGAAACCCCCTCCATCTTTCTGAACAAACAGAAGCCCATGAATCACTTGCAGCGCAAAAAGAGATGAGATCTTCAGTTGTTTTTATATTCATAGGTGCCACCAGCCCATAGGACTTTAATTAAATCCAATGGAAAAAAATAAATCTGCTGAAAACACTTCCGCCATTGACCATTCACACCTCTTAATCTGAAGCTCGCTGCAGTTTCTTTCTTTTCTAACATGCTTGTAAGACACGCCAAGGCCTCTCTATAGCAACACAAATCTGCCTAATGCGCTCTGTGACTACTGAAACAGGATGTATGCAACAGGACTAGAGAAAGTTCCGGATTTTGACACTTCTGTTAAAGAATGACACCACATGGACATTGTCACTGCTGCCTTTCACCTTTATGCAAGTGGTAAAAAATGCAATAAAAAGTAAGCCTTCAACACACAAAAGAAAAATAAACAGGTTCAAAACAGAAATAAGCACACCAAACAAACAAATTTTGGCTGCTGAAGGATGTTGGACTGGCACAGCATTTCTAAAAATTCAAGCTTAGTGCAGCATTTCAGTGTTGGTATGTTTGTGTATGTTGAGAGAAAACCCTGGTATGATTATGCAGCTGGGAGGCTCTATAAATATACTCAGGATTTAAGCTACACTGTTTTACCACTTGAACACAAGGCAAGTCCATGTGACTATTGGGCCCTGATGAGACATGTACTGTCAAGAAGCCAGATGCCTCATCCCCTTTTGTAACAAGAAAGCATTAACCTAGCTTAGCATTTGACTACAATTGTGCAAAGTTAAAGCATGTATCTCTTTAATAAATGATTGTTGCTCACCTATGACCAACAGAGGCAACTTTTTTAACAATGCCCCCATTACACAATTAATGATGACCACAATAAAGATAAATTTCAAATCATTGTTACATATAGTTAATATATAGTCAGTATTATTTTATCTTTTCATTAGGGATGATAATCAACGTGCTTTACTTGCTTTCCATAAGGGTAAAGGGTGCTTTGTAAATGGGCACATGGACCCAAGGACAGTCAGTTCAAAACCTCAAAATTACACAGAACCCTTAATTTGTTTTAATACTGAATATAAACACAAAGCTGGTGTTTTTACTGTTACAAGTACGTGGTAAAACAAAACTATTTATATGTCTCCTGCTAAAACAATGAGAAAATTGTTCCACCCATACCTGGCTGGCTAAGGAGCTATACTAGCATTTTGTGTGTAGATTTGTGCATTCACTTTTGTTTTTGTTTCCTAAAACCATGTACTAAATGGCATTACTTTTATCTTTTAATAAAAATGTGCCCCCCCAAAAGCAATTGATTGTAGCTACCTAGCAGCAATAGATAATTAGCTACCTAGCTACCTAAAATGGCTAGCTAGCTAGTCAGATTTATGCTGTTGTTAGCCATTTTACGTATTTGATTCTACGTGCTTTAACTTGTAAAAGAGCATTAAAATGGTCATTAAGAGACAACGATGCCGCTTTAGGATCACGCATTTATGTTGATACTGTCGTTTTGAAGTCGAAAAGCATTCCATTATGTTTAATTATGGCCTAGTCATAAGCTCTCTTGCTGCGATCCTTTTGTATCCGTGCAGGCCCACGTAGTTAAATAAAAACATTTATTTAATCAAAATTTTTAGAAAATAAAAACTCACTTTTTGTTGGAATCAAGTAATATCCCCGTGTAGCTTCGCTCTCGGTAGCTGAGGGTCACCACTAACGTGTCGTTAACTATTTGATCGATGATAACCGGAATCCGGGAGCCGGCCCGCAGCTCCTCCGCCGCAGCCTCCATATTTTCCTGGTCGATGTGTCCGGGTTGGCGTTGCTCGATCCCGGCCGCGAGAGCCACGATCGCCTCGGCCTCAGATCCTTCTCCCTTCTCCTCTGGAGCACGGGAGGCTACACCAGGGCACGGAATGACGCCATCACCTCCACCGAGGCAATTACAACAGTCCTGCTAGTGGTGACATCACAAAGAAAGAGGAGAGGAATCCTTCAACATTGCGTCTCCAAATCAAGTCAAACACTTGATTTAAATTCACATCGGTATTTGCTTTTAAAAACACTCATACCGACAATTTGCCCATTTAGATTTAGATTTATTGGCGCACATTTCTAAATTCTCCCTATGGTTAACAGATAAATAGTGTGCATTATTAGACATTAGTAATAAATCAAACCATCCATGTAATTCCTTTAATTGTTTTTGGGGATGCTAGTGCACAAATATTTTCACTCGAAAAAGGAATATCAATGAAACTTTGCAAATAGCTTATTAATATATTAGTCGCAGTTTCAGTATCAAGGTTTGCCTTGTGCTTCCATTTTTGCATATTTCTGCAGGCTGAATATGTTTTATCATTTCTGTCATGTCTGCTTGCTTGCTGCGATTTTAAGTGGGGTTTTATTAGTCCGTGTGTTTTCTGATTTACCCGACAAACAGTTAAAAGCGTGCAGTGAAATTGTTGAAGCTAATAACGTGGACAATTTTCAAAAGTAAAAATGAAAAATTTAGATGAAGATACCGTCGGCACAGGTTCAAAAAGTATCAGAGTGAAGCTGTGATTGTTTACCAAATTATGAGGAACAAATATTTACACGTAGTAGATAATAGCCCATTTACGGGCATTCACTTCAAAATAATGCGTTTCAATATATTATACATTCACGAGCATTAACTAACTAGATTTATAATTAAAAAATGATTATGTATGATGTACATCGATTTTGTTACATTACTTATTCCAATCATTATGAAACCTCTTTGACCTACTGATGTTTAGTCTTTGATTCACCAGACTGCTGAATCAATAAAGAACAAAAGAGTGCCACCCCGTGGTGCAATGGAAAACATCTTATTCTTTATTGCACACCATTGTTGAAGAGAGAACTTTGAGAACATGTACTGTGCTGTTTCAGACCCTCACTGGACACCTGATTTGGTGATCAAGTGTACTTAAAGTATAAAGGGGTAATATACATATCTTATATGTAACTTCTAACAACAGACTGCTTGTATGAGTGTATTACAGAAAATAACCGAATAACAGATCCATAGAAAGGAGAGAGAAGCGCAATAGTGTAATAACAATCAGAGAAGGAATTGGTAACGGTATTAAGCAACAATCAACTGTATTTGGTCTGTAATTGTTTGTGAACAAAGAGATATTCTGATGCAACCTAAAATAATATGGAAAATGAGCAAATTGTTAGGTGAAAAAAGGCAAAAAAACCTTCTTCTTCCACCAAAAACTCAACCTCATGAGCAAATCTGTCCCTTCTTTTCACACATCTACTTTTGGAAGCAAACTAATTTAAAAGGTAACAAAGGTGTGCCAGACTAGTATTATCTGTAATCGACATCAGAAACAGAGGAAAGCAGCCATGGGCTTCCACAAAACAGTGTTGTCAGACATGTGTATTCCAGGGGCTCAAGAGTGCTAGCCTCCACCTTGAGCAGCTTTTGCTTGACTGAACACAATACATTGCAGTAGTCCATTGACAGAATGGCAGCATGTGGAAAGGGCTCAGCTCTTGTAACTTCACAGAGAATCATCTCCAGTAAAGGCAGTGAATCGATACTCTTGTCCATTTTCGTTCTTCCTCTCCGGATGTTCAGACTGTAACTTCTTCACCTGCTGGAGGGATTACAGAATATCATTATTTCAATAAAATACTAATAATAGGTAGGTGCATGGGACTGTATTCACCACTAGATTATCAGGACTGTGGTTGTACAGAATACTGTTTACAATATTACATTTTGCATGAAATATATTAATATCTACAATGGGATGCATTTTGGCACATTAAAGATATATAGTCCTTTTACTGACAAGGTCATTTATATTTCCTTTTCTTATCTTTCAATGATCTTTTTTCACCTAGCTTTTTGCCCTTAACTTTGAAACAGCCAGTTTAATGAAAGATTATTACTGTCATTATGATATACTTTAACCATCACTGAAAGAATCCAGCTACCACCACTCCACAGGACAGGAGGAGTGACTTCCGTGCTGGAGTAAATATTTCAGTGTTTTTCATTTCTGTGCTGGAGATGAAACTCATGCATGCATCGCAGTGATAATGCAGCATCTCATCTTGTTTCCCTTCAGGCGCATTATCTGAGATTTCTGCACAAACGCACTCAAATTTCTGACATGCTCTTCCTCCCGGGAAGACGTGTCACGCACTGATTACCACGCAGCCCTGTCAAAGATTCTCCTCCCCTCCTTTTCATCTCCCAGAACGGTTGTCATGGTGACCCAACTTGCTAAGGACAACAATCGATTGATTACTGGGCTGGCTTTGTCACTCAGTGCTGAATAGAATTGATCAGTTTCAAACACAGAGCGCAGAGCTGCTGCATAAAGCAGGAAATGGGTCATATTCAGGTGCTACCGAGTTCATCTCAGCACACCTTCAATAGGTGAATTCCTACCTTCCCCTAAAGTACTTGCAAAGCTGCTGTAAAATGATGCCATACAGCCATCGTTACTGTACCAAACCAGACTACTTTCTGAGCAGACATCAAAGCTGTGAGTCCTTTCTCTGTTTGAGACTCAAGCCCATATGGGATCATCCACCTCCTGCTGTGTAGCTTTGATGTTCTCCAGCGCAGACCCCTTGGGCCTACTGTTCCTATCCTGCACCATCTGAATATGGGTTCTGATCCTCTGCTCCAGGTCCTTTTCCCGACTCGCTCTGGGGACGCACAGTTCAACAGTCAGAATTAGACTTATTCCCCACAATGTTCTATGCTATGTAGTCATAAATGTAAATGTTACATAAATGTAAATATTCTCTAACCTGCAATATACCATATAGAATTACTTTTAATACAGTACCTCACTGTACTATCCAGCATTCATTAACTACATTCACAAACTGAGTATCTACACAGATACTGAAACTGTTGCACCTTTAAATTCCCTCCACTAGATGTCCCTAAAGATCCTTGAGTGTATGCTCCATTAGTACCTGCATCACCAGAATTACATTTACAGTGTTACTGCAGGTCAGAGCCACACATTTGGAAAAAAAATAAAATGAAATAAAGTTTCTTGAAGGATACAGAATAAGATTCAGTGCATATAACATGTTGATCACACGGTGATGATAAAAATAGTTCAACAACACCGATGTAATGGTATGGCAAAATGATAACATTGCTACAAAAGACAAAGGCTGAACAAAGTCAGTGTGTTGTTAGCTGCGCTGGAGTGTACCTCATATCCTCCATTTCTTTTAGAGACTTCAGTGACATCTGTCTGGGCTCCTGTTGCAGTGCACTATTGGTAGTACTGTCCGTGCTATCCTTCATGTTGGATTGGGGGTCTATTGCATAGGGAGCACTTCTCAGGACCTTAGAAAGGCCACAAAAAGCCTTAATGACACAAAATGACACATATATCTGCAGTGTAAGCCTGGGTGTGCTTATGATGCTGGATTCAAGAATGGTGTTGTGTAAAGCAGTGTCATCCTATATGTGGGCATGTAGTTCTGGGTAGTAGTGTGTTGTTTATGGTATTGGTTTGTAGTTCTAAGTGCTGGTGTATACTTCTGGGTGCCAGTTTGTAGTTCTGGTTGCTGGAGTGTAGTTCTGGGTATTGGCGTGTTGTTCCAGATGCTGGTGTAAGAGGTTTTGTTGTATTTATTGTATGTATCTTAAAATTTTCTACAGTCTCTAACTAAGGGATGACTGATACTTCAGTCCAGTGTTACTCTGCTGTTTAATCATTTACCCACCAAGAAAAAAAGAAAATAAAAAACACAAAAAACAGGCATTAAAGAGAGCCAGGACAGCTTACCTCCTCTCGGTTTCTCAGAGTGTGATTCTGGACTCTCCTCTCCTGCCTCACCCGGGCCTCAGACCTCCATTCCTGAAGCACCTCTTCATCTCTGGGAGACAGAAGAGGAACACATATCCAACAAGTCAACCACACTGGAAGAACATTGGATGACACCTGTGCTCTCCTCAGAACAACTCAAACCAATCAGCAGCACAGCAGAGAGCGGTACATGAGTATGAAAAAAGCTGGAAACATAAAAATCTTACAAATACATAAACTCTAATCTTGTGCCTTTTTTACACGGCCCTCCATCAGAAATAACGCACATGTCTCTCCCTTTCTAACACCGCATCAAATACCATAACTAATTCCAGGTCTCTGAAAATCTGAGGAGAGGTCAATGTAACTCAGCATTGCACATATTTTTAGGACATAGCAATGACTCGGCAGTTCAACTTCTCTGGAGCTTTACTTTATTCACCATCAAAACAAACATAATCCTGAAAAACAGAACTTGTTATAAAATCTTTGACCCATCCACCAACTGAAATGTTATTCTTGTCCAGTCATTTAGCTGATACCTTTAGGACTTTGCAATATAAAAAGAACAATGACTAAAATAATAATACTCACTTCCTCCGTTGTTCAATTATTGCTTGTTTTTCCTTCAGCTCCTTCATGGCAGCTATTTTTCTTTCCTCCAGACTCTTCCAATATCGCATATTGCATGGTGGAAGCTCTGGAAATTTGCACTTAACTGACCTTCCTTTTCTGAAACAATAAATCAGGAGAACATATTTTATATCCTTCATAAAAGAGATTTCCTGACAGAACTTTATTGATCCTTTAATTTGAGTATTATTTCTGTAAAAACAAAAGCATAAATTGACATAGCAGGAACCCACACCTATACGGCACCGAGAGTTATGTCCTGTTGGAGGTGGCCCACAGAAATAACCACAATGTCTGAGTTCTCACAAACATTTACATCTCTACCCAGCCCAACTTGGTCACATAATTAATGGCCAAAGTTGGAACATTTGTACTCTCTTCTGTATGTTATTATGTTACTACGTCTGCTAGGTTTGCTTCTTCTATGTTTTCAGTGCGACACACCTATCGGGCGGCAGTGTAGCATAGTGGTTAAGGAGCAGGACTCGTAACCGAAAGGTTGCTGGTTCAATCCCCGCTGGGACACTGCTGCTGTACCCTTGGGCAAGGTACAGCTGTATAAATGGATAACATTGTAAAACAACTGTAACCTATGTAAGTTGCTTTGGATAAAAGCATCTGCCAAATGAATAAATGTAAATGTAAACACATACTGGTCCTGAATACTTCTAAAAAAAAAAAAAAAAGAACATACACCTGTAAGAATGTGCTGCCTTCAGCACCAGTAATTTAATGGTAGAATGTGAAATTGCACTGCATAGGGTGCATAGATAGGGTTTATCCAGCTGACTTGAATTAAAAATGGAAATGATTGCTACCAGCATGTAGACTGGTATTGTTCGCCAGTTATCCAACTCAATTCAGTTTTTATTTCTCAAGGAGATTTACAGACTTCTCTGTTTGTTTTTATTAAGCCTCTTTGTTTTAGCTATGTTCATTCCGAAAACCCTCAAATTAAGATGTTAATATCTAACTAGGCAATCATCTAGCCACCATTAAAGTGATGAGAGATGCCTAACTATGACTGTCAGTGCTCAAAGGGGCAAGCATTAAAACATGGAAAAAACATACTTATTTAATTTTAATTTCCCTTCTCAACAAAATGTATGGACCATATGTGAAGGGATGTCATCTCTCAAAAACACAAGACCCATTCCCACTGTGCCCCCTGTTTCCACTATGTGATTAATGCTTGATCCAAGTATTATTTTCACATCTCTGTAGTCAGCAGTGTCTTCTCGTTGGTAATTGCTACAGGGCAGTAAAGCCCTGCCATTGCAATGTACCTGAATTCACACCTCTTCATGAGTTAAAACTGAGCAGCCGGTTAGAATGTATCTAATGAAGTCACCGGACTACTCGCCTTTCCACAACCTCCATTTACCTTGGGATGACTGGCAGGGTGTGGCCTCTGAGACCTCCCTCTCTCTTTACTGGTCCTGACTTTGGTGGGAGGGAGGGTGTGGGTACACCATGCCCAAAGTCCACACTCTCCGTCTGCATCATCCTCAGCTTCAGCTCCTCAAACCTCTGCAACTCCTCTGAGTCGTGCACCTCCTCTGAGCAGGCAAGACTACTGAGCTGCAGTTTCTCAATGGGGGGCACCTCTGCCAAGTAAGAGCAACACATCAGAAACAAACAACCCCCCTGCCATGGATCTCAATCAGCCCTGTCACTTAGTCTGGATGAGCAATGCAACTATATAAATTAATCGAACATAAATAAGATCACATATTTCAATATTAACAACATGTACTGAATTCCCAAACCCCTTTGTTGCAATACTCTGTGGAAGAGATGATTATGTCTATTCTGTATGCTGTATAATGTTGCTAAAGACTGCACCATTTGTCCCTCTATTCAATTACATTTAAAAATCTTCCTTCCTATGTGTACACTTTTTTCTGCTGACTAGCGTGTGGATTTGGCCGACGAAAAGCTGACAGGGCTTGATCCGAGACAGCTGCTGGAGTGTGGTAGAGGGGTTATTGATCATTTTATTCATGCACAAATATTCCAGAGGAGAGCTGTGCAAAACAGCATGCTACACACACCAGCTCCAAGGAAACAGGAGTCACACCACAGAATTGGAACCACAACAAGAAACCATTTGAGTGACAAGCCTTCACTTTCTGAAATGAAACTGCAAAAGAGATGGGGAGGAGTACGTGCCTGACTGCTGGAGGGCGGGGCAGATCTACACCCAGATCTTGGTGTCTGTACCCTTTGTCATAGTGTGTGCATGAATAACCATCTGCTGGTCACACTACTTTCATACCTGTCAGACTGTTTCTCCCACTGACCGGTCTCTCAGCCATGGCCTTTCTCAAAAACTGGAGGATGCATTGCACACCCTTGTGCAGGACCTCCTGCGGAGGGAACATGATGGGGCACCGTCGCAGACTCAGCGCTTTGAGTGAGATCAGGTTGCCTGAAAAATCATGAGTCAAAGAATTTTTACACCCAAGTTCTGCTCAAAATAGCACTGCAAATACTAATGTGAGAGAAGACAGGATGTCGCTGTGTCTCTTGAAGTGAAAAGTTACCAAGATCTGTAAGGATGTTATTTGAGGACATCCACATTGTAGAATGTTATTACAGACAGCTGACTATATGCACCACAGATACAAGGCTCATATTTTCATTAGAGTTAACGAAATCTTTCCTTTCATGCAAGTTTACCATGGCAGAAAATGGAAGGACTAACCCAATTCTAATGGGAGCTCTGCAATAGGATTCCCTTCCAGGAGTAGTGTTTTCAGAAACCTAAAAAATAGAATTATGTTGTTTAATTTTACCTCTACAAGCAATATCACCACATGATCCATGCTGTTTGAATGCATAAACTCCAGGGTTTAAAGCTGACTGTATATCAGGAAAGAACAGCTATAAAAACTAAACAAAGGAGTATGACAAAGAAATTGCCTGAAGAGCATGTAAGATGAAAGCGGGAGAGGTAACTCCTAATTTGCCACTAGAAGCTGAACATATTTGCTAGTTGTCAAAAATTCAGTGGACGTTGGGAGAAGTGCTTCTTCATATGCGCAGGTTCTCACAGCACAATGATTCATGGTGGAGTTTCGGGTAAACCAAATTACAATGCTTTCATTTAATAGCAAGTACAACACTGACATTTTCTCTGATTTTCACCATAAATTCCACTTGTGCTATGGACACACTGCATTGCAGATTTTAATATGTTAATTTAAGACAGTATTTTGTCACTAGTCCATTCTTATTACATAAGAACAGATAATCTTTTGTAACATTCACTACAATGTCACTGAGCATATTCTAATCTTATTGTTAAAGTAAATAACTTACAAAACACCGGGTGACAAATCTAATTTTGTTTCTGGGGAATACTAATGCATTTTGACTAAACCCTATAAATATTTATCAATAGCCATGAGCACCTCTCCAGCAGCTGAAAGGCAATTGCATGTAATTTGTCATAATTTAGTAACTAACTGACATGATTCAGGTACCACCTATAGTAAGATTAAAAGATGTTAACAGATATTCATGGAGCCAGTTCATACCTGGCTTCATGGAGAAGCTATGTCAGCATCTTGCCATGTGAGGACTAAATTGTGGGCTAACTAAACCAAAGCACTTCACACACAAACATCTTTACATACCTGTGCTGCCCTATCTCTGGGGGGAGCATGGTTATTTGATTGTTCCTAAGGTCCAGCCACACCAGATTTGACAAGCTACTGAACAGGGCATCTGGAAGGATGGAAATTTCATTTCCTTCGAGATATAAATTCTTGAAACAATTAAGAAATAAAGTCAGAAACCAGCTGTGTCTGGTCTTGAATGCAACATATCACAATTTTAACCAGATAACTAAACTAAACTAAACTGTCCTGGAGTGAACAAGGCAAAGATTAAACAGACTATTTAAGACAGCAATAATTTAACATTTTGTAATGATGATAACAAGGTACTACTAATAATACATTATTATTATTGTTATTATTATTATTGTACAATAAACATAATTTAAAGTATTAAAACATGATAAAATACATTACTTTTATTTTAGAAATCTTCAAAATGCTTTCTGGAATGTGCTTCAGCTTTCTTCTGCTTAAACACAGCGAGTCAGAAGTCGTCTCCACTGGGATGTGCATTTCTGACGCGTTGTCAGGATGTAAAAATGGAGGAGGCAGGACTTTGCCTGATGTGTCGCCCCGTTCGAAGTTTAAGCGCTGGTCGCCAATGTCCTCCTCCAAAGATGCCATTGTGGTGTTTTCAGTTATTGTTCGTGAAGGTGGAGTGGATCTAACATTAACTTTACATATCTCCTGGATGCATTCCCCCTGTGCAGGCTTGCAATTTCCATGCGGCCCCAAAGACAAAGTGGACAAAAGAAATATGTCAAACAAAACTGGATAGCTTTACAATACAATAGACACACAGTCTAGACAGTAACCTTAGCTTCTAAGTAGCCAGCTACCGAGCTATTCAGTAGTAGTAGCAAATTAGTTAGTTCAGCTAAAATGTCCTAGCTAGTCTCATCATCAATGCTGTTCTGCTCAGTGTGCTCGCCAGCAAGTTGCCAATGAAGAGCTGCATACAGGTAAGTTTGTTGCTTTAGACGTTATATTGTCAAGATGACTGACTTTTCAAGTACGTTAGCGTTAGCTAACTACCTATCCATAATGCCGTTTTCATAACTCGCTGTCGTTGCAGCGAGTTAGTAAATGCTAGCTAAACTTTTAACTTTCAACTCGCTGTTCGATGCAGCGTGTGTAAGCGTGTGTATTTGGAGTTTAGAAACGTTTGAAATACCGTTAATGCGCTAGGTACTTACAATCTGGCCTTTTGTATCCGCATCTGAAGTTATCAGAAATTAAAGCGTAACTAGCTACATTTTGAAAACAAAGTAACAAACGTTAACTGCCTCACGTTCTAACTGACTTGCCAAGTTATGTAGAAACTAACTACATGGCTAACGTGAGCTAGCTATGGCACGGCATCAAGCGGACCAACGTTTCCATGGTGACAGGTCAGCGCAACCCGAGCTACGGCGAGTGGTACTACCCAGAAACTATGCATAATTATTGGTATCGCGAAACAGAAGCTGTTTATTGTTTCAGTGCACGATCAAAGCAGTTGGTCTTTCGCCGGTTTTGTTTATTATAGACAAATAGGCTAATTATGCAATATATAAAGTCACATAGCTAAATTTGAACTAAAAGCGACCGCACGGCTCATTTTTGGACTATAGTGACGTACCAGTAGGGTAGGCTACTAGTTAAACAGTAACGTTGCAGAAGTCAGACTGCAAAAAATGAGTAGGCTATATTTCGACCTTGTAGTGGTCAAAAGAGGTCGCAATTATGACAACAAAAATATAAAATAAACATTCACTGTTAAGAACAAATAGATAAAATAAGTAACTTGATAGAAAAACACATAGCCTACCTGCAGTCTAAGGAAATTGTTCACTTGTTTTGTTATTCATTTTCTCGATATATCTTACATTTAAACGCACATTTAATTATTTTGTTAATAGAAACAGAACATTCACTTTGTGAGAAGAGTAGGACTCTTTGTATTGAAAGAATAGGTATAAAAAGACTCAAAGACGACCTTTTTACCGTCACAATTATTTAGGTATAGGGCTAACCTATATTTATTTGTCCATTCATTCACCTGTACATTCAACTTCGGGGTAGTTAAAGTGTTAACACTTTTTTCCACGATCTGGCGCCACCTATCAGCTAATGAGATTGGCGCTGACTGCAGTTAGGTAATACTGAACTTCCATATAGACAGTAAACCTCCGCTGATTCGCACACGCCACATTACAAGAGCCCGAACCGAGAGGCTAGGTTATACCCATGCATCAGATACCGAGGGGACAACAGTAGATTCAGCCACGCATCGTTGCTTTGTTAATATATGTGAGCTGAGAATCAGTTCAATAAAAAGGAGTTTCCCGTTTGCTCCAGAGCATTTTTTATGATAACTACATCTATAGATTAATTGATTTGATTATTCACACCTCACAGTTCTGTAGGCGCATTCTAAAGGCTGTCTTTGATGTTTTCGGCAAAAACAGAGTAGTATATACGAAAGAAAAGTGTTCAGAAATGCAGATTAAGGAGCAATCTTATTTTTAAACGCGTACTGCACAACACTGTTAGTTCTTTACGAAGTGAGGAATGCTATCTGACTTCCTGCATCAATGTTTCACTGGGGCAAGTGGAAGAAGAGGATGGGAGCGAACAGTTCTTCAAAAAGACCGGTCTTCGATGAAAAGGAAGATGGTGAGTGTAAGCTGTATGCATGCCAGTGCAGTCGACATCCATTACTGGTGGACGTCAATGTTTTATGCTTTATTCTAAAGGAAATATTTCTGTTGTACGCGAACTTAAGCGATATCTTCAGTAGGTATCGCTCCTGAGGCTTGCAGCGCCGCTCCCTCTGCAATTGTACAGTCACAACGTTGCAGCCAATTACCTGGCGTAGCTTGTTCCTTTGACTGTGCCCAGTTCAACATATGCTCAATTTTAATGCCCAGACCATATGTTTAATGTCTGGAAACATGATCCTTGATATTTCTGAATTCATTAAAAATAATTTATTAATGGCCCTTGTTTCACATGACGGCATAGTAGGAAGGATAAAGTAGCCTAAGAGGCGAACACTAAAGGAAGGCAGAGGTGTGGCATTCAACTTTCTTTGGTATGGCTGTCCTCATCCAGAGGCTATAAAGTAAATTAATTGATAATGTTGCAATATAGCTTATGAAACCCTGGTGCTACCGGTCTTTATGAGTTGCACATTTTTGTTTTAACGAAATCACTAAAACAACACTTCAAATATTGCTTTCCTACAGAGTAATAATAAGCCAGAGCATCTCTAGTGTCAGAATACTCATTAAACAGTAACTTTCAACTAAAGCCACTACTGCACGGGATAAAACCCCATTTTATGTGCACGCAATACCGGTTTATTACGGTATTAAAATACATACATACAACATACATACAAAATACATACATAAAATTGGCCAATCCTCATATTAGCACCCTGCCGCAGAATTATGCTGACATGAAAATGTTCAGAACTAACGTTGCTTTTAACAGGACAAAATCTATCGATTTGCCTGCTATGCTTCTTCAAGGTGTGAGCGCTAATGTACATGTGTCATCCGCCGCTGATACTATCAGGGATCAAAGACGTGTTTTTGTTATTCAAAACTGGAAGAATCATTCTAGTTGTATTCTAGCATCAGATTGCGTGCATACTTTTTATTTTATCTTTGTCACTCGGATAGTAATTGGAATATAGTGATAAAGACCATAGAGGAATATCCCTGGGTATTAGAATTTGTGCAAATTGATTAATTAAAAGGGCTTGCTCAGAAGTATGAATCTAATTTACAATTGCTGCAAGGTCATGAAAATTGAGCCAGTTTTGGAGCTTTATCAAAAGTCTGTGAATAATGTTCCCGAATGCCCTTTCTTACAATATTTCCTGTGATTTATCTGAAATTACTGGCAACTGGAGTTTAAATATCTGAAAGAAAGTTCTAAAATCCTCCAAAAAAGTTCTAAAAATGTAGGTCAATTCACATCTACAATTTTGTGTCAAGGGAAAAGCAATTGACCCATTTAAAATCATCTCCACATTATATCTGTAAATTCACACCCCCTTGCACAAGCCTTCCTTTCAGCAACTTTAAGTCAACTGTTAAAGTTTACAGTTTCAGACTGGGTGTGAAAAGAAGTGAAAGAAAAATTCCCTCTGTGGCATGAATCTTGTAGTGCTGGTCGCATAATGAGCCTTGTATGAAAGGTGGCATGACTCTGTTGTTAGCAGTAAAAGATCAGTGGGTATCCCATGGAGACCTGGGTCTTTTGGTATAACGGATAAAATATCTGAATGAAATTTGTGCCATGCAGTTCTTAAGATCACTGGTTTTAGTCCATCTTTTGGCAAGTACCATAAATAACTTTGGCTGAATATTGTCAAAATGTATAGTACTCCATCTAAAATATCAATTCAGGCATTTGAGGGATAATGGCTCAACAGGCTTGCACACATTTTTGTGCTTCCTTTTACCTCTGTGACAGTCTGTGTGACTGGCGCCTACTGCATCTTGGCACAGGGACACTGATTTCCACTCAGCCAGCCCTGTCTGTGTTTGCCAGGTTCATTCTCCAGGGCTGGACGTCCCACTCTGACTGGCCACATTCAGGTGTAGGACAGTACAGTGTTAGCTCAAAGTTGTTGAGGATTGCAGTATACCTGAGCCCAGACCCATTCAAGCAGCATCAGCGCTCAGCTGCCCCTTGCTCCACTCCTACCTGCCAGCTGGAGGGTTTAATTTGTATGCATGCACCGTTTACAGTTGTCTATGGGGAAACTAACTATAGAACTTGTAGAACTGTTGAAATATGGAAACCGAGGTATATGAAATGATTATGATACTGCTGTTAGTAATGACGGTGAAGGGAAAACAAGAACTTTGACTGGCCATTTATTCTTCTGTAATATTTGGTTAAAGACACATAGATCAGGAGTCTTGCTTGGTGAACTTTTAGTTTAGGAAAAATCAAAGTCTTGAAGGTGTAGCATTTCAAGAAAAAAGGGGATTGCCATTTTTTTGTTATTCCATGGAAAAATACATTATACATTATTATTTGGAAGCAGCTAAATCAAATTTACTACAAGTGTACTATGTTAAAAGGCAGTTATGAAAGTGGTGTACCAGCTGGAGTATTTGTAAAAAAAAATCAGACTGCTGATGCATTTCAGTCAAGCATGATCATGTTATGATGAAGCACCTTTAGGCTGTTTTCACTAGGCCTTTCTTCGGTTGCATTGAGTACTGTATCGGAAAATGACTTTTGAGAGAGCAGTCAGAGACTGAGATGTGACATCCATGGAGTGAATGTAAACATATCAAACCTCTGGTCATGTTGGGATGTAACTCAGTCCAGGCTGGTGTAAATGGCTTTCACATGGTGACTGCATAGTATGAAATAGAAGGTGATAGAGGCAGTGTGCTATGAGAGATGTCGTAGCGGTGTACAGGTCACACTCCTTTGTCTTTGGCCTTGCTTCATGTTCACTCCCTTTCAGGTGGTTGCAGTTACATGGAAAATGCAGGGGACAAATTGTCTTACCACCATCAACTGGCTGAATTATAGACTGATTAAGTCTTTTATGCTTTTAACAGTTTGCGACATTGGGCTTACAAAGACATTTGCCATGTGCAAGAGATATGCATGGTATGAAGCACTTAATATAGACTCATGGGTCCCTTTGTTTGTGCTTGATCGGAGATTGGATGCCATCTGCCTGACCTTCAGTTGCACAGCATCCCCATTTGATGGAAAATTGACAAATTGAATTGCACATCTAAATTGAGTTAGCCAAACAGCAGGAAGCATTATCCTTCTGTGTGGCTCCCATTCAGCAAAGAACAGCTGGCTCAGTGTTGGTCAGGTTATGCAGGGGATGCAGCATACTTCATTCATCAAAACATATTTCACTTATTTTTGTAGAATAGTGAGATATAAAAATGAAATAGTATGAATTGCCTTATTTATATACAGTACAGGCAGTACTTACTTGTTTCCTCCATTTATGCAGCTGAAGCAATTCAGATTATGTACCTTACTAAAAGGTACAACAGCTTTGTCCCACCTGGGATTTCAACCTGCACCCCTACATGTCTTGTTCCCTGACCACTGCATCGCACAGATAAGCAGACATCTCCTGTTTGCCTCAAGGCTTGCACAGATCACCGAGTCAGTTGTGCTCAGCAGCTCCTGTCTTATTTATGACAGATTTCTGATATTTATGTAATCATTTCATTTAATTTCATTTCTTTCTTAATGTCTTTCAGTGTTTCCAATAGCTGGAAAAATGTGGTATGACAAAAGCATTGTATGACATTGTATAACTACCTTTGGTGTGTACTCAGCACTGTTTGACACACACACACACACACACGCTTCAGGACAACAAAAAAGTAATAACAACATAAGCCCAGTTGGAGTCAACACATTTCATTGCACTGTCAATATGAAACATGGTGGGCCCCACCGGAGCGAGCTAGGTACTTAGTTTGAATTGCTTCAGTAAATATCGAGTTGTATAAATGGATGGTAAGTCTGTGCCTGATAATCCAAGTAAATAAAAACAGCAACATCACATCCAGCCTGAGGCTTTGCCTGGACACCTGGGTCCTCTAGTAAGCCTCACTTGCACGGTGAGCTCCGCCCATCACTGACACTGAGATTACAGCATCAGTGTTGTCTGGGCCTGGCTGCCTCTCCCTCTGCATTAAAGATGCCACAATCCTGGAATGACTTTTATTGCC
Organism: Megalops cyprinoides; assembly: GCF_013368585.1. Lineage (NCBI taxonomy): Eukaryota > Metazoa > Chordata > Actinopteri > Elopiformes > Megalopidae > Megalops > Megalops cyprinoides. The sequence goes on along the minus strand of NC_050597.1, from coordinate 18,168,350 downwards.
TTTTTTCTCGCATTATTAGCAGTCAGATGATGGCTGATGCTCCATGCGGTTCAGAGCTCTCAATGATTTTCCCGTACATTAAATCTGATAGTCTGGTGGTGTAATTAAGGCTAATTAAACACAGGCTTGAGCCTGCTGGTCTCTGGGGCTCAAGAACTCTATTGCACAGGGCTGGGGGACTGGTCATGTGGTCTCAGGATTTGGGATGCTGATCCCCCTGGGTTTCAAATACCTGTATCCAGACTTACTCCACATGGATTTCTAAATATGTGAAAAACTAAACCTGAAATTCTGGCTTCACAGCCAAACTGGTGCTGGCCTAGTTACAAACAGGACAGATGCATGGAGAGTGAGGTGTTCAGACCTGGGGGGAAGAGGGGAATATTACCAGATGTTTTGGTTGATAATCTCTGAGATGTCAAAAGCTGTTTAATTAGTTGAAAGATTACATGTCTAAATTCCCCTGTAAAATAAAATGTTTCCTCTAGTAGCTACGTGATAGCTATGAATTTTTTTTGCTAATTCCACAGTAATCACACATAACATGGACATTGATGTGCTTTTAAATTGTACTCCTCTAAGAAGGCTTAATGCCTAACAAAGCTAATCATAGTTGATTTTATAACATTACCTAGTTAGTGAGTGAATGCATACATAATGAAATGCAAGCGTGAGAGCTCTATAAATGTATGGTTCTCTTCTCCTGTAGTGGCATCTATGACTGGGGGAATCACTCCTGCTCTTCAAAGTCCTTTGTAGCATATTACAACCCTGGTAGTCTTGTACAGTATGAAACCATACAAGCTGTGTTAACTAGGCCCAGCTTTGTTCCTGTATGGCTTGGCTGAGCAGAAAAGGAGTAAGAGACTCCCTGCAGGTCTGTCCAGGCTCAAAACCCTGTCCTCAATCTGTCACTCTCCAGCTCCGCCTGTAGGTTCAGTGGGGTACTGCAGCTACACAGCTGTCAAGATAACTTTTCTCACCCTTTCATAGTACCTTCAATGTTGTGTTGCAGATGCAACATTACTGGGACTCTTTAAGACCATCATACATTGCTGTAACTTGCAGATTTGTATCAGTGACAATGACGCAAATTGGTGGTGGCGCGTACAAGGCTAATCTATGAATGCCAGGTGCATCCAGTCATACATTTCACTTACATTTTTTTCTACCTCAGAAGCACCCTATGTGCCTTTATGTGCGTCATTGCGCTGATGGTGTTTAAATGAGTGTCCTGTTTGTCGAGAAATGGTATCCTTTAGCTTTTAGGAAAAGAGCATATGGTTTGCATTAGGCAGTAATATTAGAGGAGTGCTTGGCAAGAATGCCTCTGACATAATCCAGTTGTCAGATTGATGTCCTAGAGGGCTGCCAAATGGCTAATTTAGCAGATTGTTTGATTAGACTAATGCTGAGAAGAAATCCTATATTGATTAGGACACTCAATCATTCAGGACGGTGTGGATTCATAGTATATAATCAGGAGTGGGACATGTCTTTTGTATGCTCTCTGCTTTCTTCAAACCGATCAGTACAACATGCGTGCAAATTGAAATGCATCAGGCATATCATATCACTGCCAGTTCATTCCAGAATGAACCTGGAGCACCTCAGCTCTCTGGCTGACAATGTATAATTTGATCATGAACATCAAAAAATGTTGTACAAAGAAACTGGGTCAAACATGCCCTTTACAACAGCTGGTGATGTTTGTTAGGTTTGGTACAGTTGTGTACCATTATGGTCAATGGTGTCTTCTCCAACACCGCCACTGTAGTCATGTGACTTTCTTCCCCGTGAGCACTTGCCTAGCTTGGTGGAATCAATGCAGTGTCTTTTTCCCATTTCTGCCCTACCAGGGGTGGAATCCGTCATAGGCTTTCGAACTAATACTGAAATTGTATATGCAACACAATGCAATGGTCATGGCCATCATAAGTAAATAGTCACATGCAGGTTTTAGTTTTGGAGGCATGGAAGAGTTCCATCTGAGCTGTGCAGCAAAAACCCACCTGACCCGGTAGAGTGTTAATACAGCCGATGTGCATGTGTGTGTATGTCCTCCAACATGGAGTGTTCTTCAACAGATAAGGCCGATGGAGAACATAGTGACTCAGTCAGAGAGCATGACTCAAGTGACACCAGTCATGGAGAAGCAGACATGACTCAGGAGAAAGGATGCATGACTCAGCCATTCTCAGTTAAGGTGTAGAACGACTTCCCATCAGAGTCCAGATGACATGTGCAGGTCTTGGCTCATGGGGAAGTGCTGTTTCAGGCAAAGAGTATGGGAAATGACCACTTCAGTTTTCACCAGCAGAAACATATTTCTGCCACAGAGAGCTCCTCTCAAAGATTGGACCTTGCAGTGACAGGGTCAGCCAGTAATCCTTTGGATTAATATGACTGGTTATGAAAACAACAATGGCTGACAAAATTCATTATAGTGAATACCTGGACACACTAATAAAGCAGTATTTCTGAAGAGATGCTCACTCCACACAAAGAGTCTATTTAACGTGTTGAGTGTGAGTGTTTGTGTGTGTGTGTGTGTGTGTGTGTGTCTGTGTGTGTGTGTGTGTGCGTGTGTGTGTCTGTGTGTGTGTGTTTGTGTGCGTAGGAAGGTGATAAAGGAGACAACGGAAATGTAATTGATGTCAGCACAGTGGGACAGAGCCATACCTATTAGAAGGTGCTCTCACACACCTGCAGAGTCTGGAGCCAGCCCAAGCTCTCCCTCTCTCTGTTCCTCTCTGGCATCGGGTTTTTACAAGTCGATGGACAGTGCTGAGATGTTTAAAAAGAAATGGGCTGTAGCGGGAACAGTTTCCAACGCCGATATGGGCTACTGAGCTGGAGTGATTGATGGTTGAATGAGTTCTATTTTTCTTTAATGGTGCAAATGTGTTGTGTAATAATGATGTTGTGTTTATGGGACCTGTTTTCAGTTTGTAATGGTATATATGTGACACATAACACCGCTCTTTATTTTGATTTTTTCCTTCAAAAAGATCTTTTAGTTTTAAAAATAGTGATCTTTCTAAATCAGCTGATATACAACAGCTGCATATTGTGATATTATAAAAGCTGTTGCAAGTAATCCGCAGTTACAGTACATTCAACAACAGAATGTGATTCTTGTATGGCTGACAATTTACATAACCTACATAACCTAATGTTTTCTCTTCATGCAAAACTGTGGTTTTCATTTTCTGAGCTTTCTTCACTAGTTAATTATCAACTGAGCTGTAAACCTGCGCATAGCGTTCATGTGAACTGCATCCCATTCTGTATATCGCTGCAAGCCTGTGCCTATCATATTAATCATCCAACCATAAGTCACACAAGTTGTCCAATCAGCAAGAGCACCTTTGGGAATCAGTCACCGTCGTCCAATGCACAGCAGGAGCTTACTTAATGAGAGCTTGTATTCATACAGCACTGTTTGTTCTTGAATTACTTTGCAGAGATCCATCTCCTTCACCACCTGTGAATACAGTAGCCTTAGGATATGCCACACCTTGTGAAGTAGTACATCTTGTATTAGGCACCACATTAAATATATTAGAATCTACACAGATGCATGCCTGTTTTTTTTCTGATAGATCCACATATGTGTTAGATGTAGGCCAGGTGTGGAACGTCCTTATGGAGACATACACATCTGTTATTGCAAATATGAGAGAGACAGGCACACAATCAGAGTGTGGCACGGTTAGCATTTTCAACAAAATATAGCATTGTTGCAACACTTAATGTACGCCTAAGTGTTCAATCTATTCATTAGCTGTGTGCCTCATTACCATAGCTAACACTGTTTATAGATGCCTCAGCTGACAGAAATATGGAGCAAAGTGATGAGGCTGTGACTCATCTCTCTCATATGTATCAGCCCCATAGTCTTCTGGCTGACAGAACTCATTAATACTCATGAACTATTGCCAGATGAGCCAGTGAATTCAGAGCAGAGTGTGCCAATAATGATGGATGATTTTTTTCCTCATAAAGTTATGCGATTGTATTGAAACTTTATAACTCATGCATTATGCGTATGCTGACTAATTGCGACGTGGGTGATTAAGTTAGTTCCGGGAGTGCATTCTGAATTGTTTAAACTGGTTCACAGACTCCTCGGGGTGGGCGAAAATATGAATGTATTCATGAGACGGTTTTGAGGTCAGACTGCGAAAGGCAAGGCCGCCGTCACGGCTGCTAATGTCCGCAGTCTTTGAGGAAGACACTGTCCTCAGCATGCATCGCCGACTCCTTGTGTGAAAATTTCTGCTCTGAGAGGCCAGGAGTATTTTTGGAGCTCCACAGGGGGTGTGCAGGTTTAACCCCCTGTGACATGAGTCTTGGAGGCATAGCTTTTCAGCACGCTGATATTGCATCACATCGTCAAGTATAAAAAGTATCCCCTTATTTAACAGTCCAATACTACTCTAAGTTTAACAGTAAAAGTAAAAGTACAAGTTTTTAAATTAGTATTTATTTTTTGCTGCATAAAAAGTTCCATTGGGCTGAAACATGGCATTTTTAATGGCTGCCAACAAAGGGCCATGCAAAAGCTACACTGACCTGTTATGCAACATTCTGTCTCATAAATTTATCAAATTACCAACAGTATGTGGGCCCTGTCTTGAATTTCTGAACAAGCTCTTTCTTTATGTATTCTCATCCTGGTTATTTTGACACAAGTAGAGAGAGAGAAGGAGATTTCATCATGATTTAGAGAAGTTTGCTCCCTGGATGGAACCAGAAGAGTGAATCTGTTATTTAGTATTTCTATGTGTGAGTCTCTTCAGACTTCTATGGCTATGTAAATCCCTAGTGAATTGTTAAAGAGTTAGTGTTGGGGTTAAAGTTAGGGTTAGGATTAGGGTGAGGAGAAGAGAAAAAAAGATGTCTATAAAAGTAGGATTTACTCTTCAAAGTAAAATTATGATTGACAGTGTATTGAAAGTTAGAGAGACGGTAAGATTATGATTAAGATTATGAGTAAGATTATCAGTAAGATTTGACACTGTAGTGACAGAGAGTCAAAAGAAATCCCCCCCTTTGAAAAAGCCAGACAATTTGAAAATTCGAACTAACAAATTACCTTCTACAGATGATGAGAGGTCTTGACTGTGAGCAACATATTTTAGCTAGGTTTTGTAGTGTCACTTTATTTCCCTGTCAGTATTTGTTTAATCAGTGAAGGTGGTTATTGTATAATTGCCCTACACACTGGGCTGCAGGCATTGTCAACAGTGTGTATTAAATTGCTTATGTTTGACTCTCTCTCTCCCTCTCTCTCTCTCTCTCTCTCTCTCTCTCTGGCAGTCTGCTGCCATATTGAGCAGGATTAACATAACAACACGAGGAAGCTGTTTCATGCATTCATCACTCAGATTCTTAGCAGCAGCATCCTGTTCTGTTTTGTGGGATTTGAGTAAGTGGATCTTACAGTGTTTATACCATTATAAACCAGGTTAGATCATTATGAATTTCAAGAGTGCAAGCTGGCGTTCTCCATTCAGATTAAGATTTCCCATAATTACACTCGCTCAGAATAACTCTAACTATTTTGTGTAAATATGTTCAATATTGCTGTGAAGAGAGTAATTATAGTGACATTTTTGGCATGCCTACCTACTGCTGGGTTTTGTTTGACATGTCATGCAGTACAGACGTCACCTGTCTGGTCTCTGTGGTCCCTTGTCCCTCCCATTAGAAGCCACGCTGAAGTCCCAGGATGCCTTTTCACCAAGGCAAAGGGTTTTTCAGTCTCCTAAATGTCACCTAGGAGTCCCCAAAGCCACTAAAATATGAATTGAAATGAAATCAAATATTGTGATAGAGCTTTAATCATATGCAATAGAGAACTCAGTGTGTTTGCAGAGGTGAACTGTACTGCGGCAAGGCACGTAAGGCCCAGATTCCTTGTGTGTCTGTAGGGGGTCTATTACTCTGGGGTCCAGGCTCACCGGTATGTTCTTAACTGTCCTGCTCCTGGACTCAGAACTGTCCCAACATTCCCGTTATCCGTAGGGGATATGACAGCATGCTCTCTCAACATGCAGCCAGCGTGCTCTCTCTGCCCTTTGAATCTGGGAAAAAGTCACTTCCCGAGGCAGTTCATTAAAGGCAAAGACCCAGCGTGCCTCAAATAAACGGATCGTGTGCTCCACTTCTGATAAGGCCATCATCTCCGTGTCTTTGTTCACGCGACCGTAGATCCCTCCTTCCACTCTGTTTGATTGAGTCCGACAGCCCCTCTCCCCCCCCTCCGGGGTCTTCTCATTGGGCCCCCCCAGGAGTGAGCGTGCATAGTGAGAGTCGCACTCAGTCCCTGTGGGGCTTTCTGATTACGCGTGAGAACGCAGCGGTCGACAGGCTCCGTCACGCGGCCCGTTTGAGGTTTTAATTCCGTACAGGAGCACGCAGGTGCCGCTGGCAGCAGGCGATTCCTCTCAGATGGTTTTTCGGAAGGGGGGGATTGCGGCGACACGCGGCGGCTTTGATCTGCGGCCACCTCTCCCGTGGCGCTCTTCACCGCGAGGCGTGTGTCTGATCCAACCAATCCCGCGCGTGATCTCACCTGCGGCTCTGGGTCCAGCTGTGCGTGATGTCACCTGCAGCTCCGGAGTGTGATGTCTCCCCAGTGTCATTGCTGTGGCTGTGTGTGATCTTTGGTTTCAGTGACTTGAGAAGAAAGCTGGAAAGAGTTAAACACAGAAAGCGAAAAGTCAAACCCCTTTTTCCAAGTTAATGGAGGTGATTTATTCCTTTTAATGGTACAGCACTTAGTTACAGACTATGGTACTTTTAAAAGACAGTAAGCAGTCTATGAACTATGACTGGATGGAGCTGGAGCTTTACACAGTCACAAATGTAAGGATTGAACTGGAGATTTACACAGGTATAGACCTAAGTATTGTACTGAACGTTTACACAACGTGCACCAGGAGAGTGATTGCCAAACAGTGGACAGGTACATCACCTTGATGTCATTTATGTGACTTATAGGCACCAGTTGAATTGCAGGGTACCCTAGAGGGAGCCCTGGCCTATGAAACTCGCCCTATCCTGGCTGAACAATGGCACTTGTGTTCTGCTGTTCTAGCCTCCTAGTCATTGCTGGTGAATGACTGAGCCAAGGCTCAAACCTGGGTCCGAGCCGTGGACTGCAGGTGCCTTAGCCAACTGAGCCACTCGGGAGCCCAGTCCCTCATTTTCTGTGGGAATCACAGAGCTGTACTCCTTAGGGACATATTATTCTGTCACGTCTCAGTTATCATTTCATTATGACAAAGGCTTTGCTCAGTAGCGCTCTTATTCGGAGTGCATTGTGGTGGTGAGGTAGTGCAGGTGCGGCGACGCACACACCGAAGCAGTGAACTGAATGGAAGGAAGCCAAAGTCCCAGGGTGAAGAGAATGGTGACAAATCTGGGCCAGATCACAGTGTGTCCTGCGGAGAAAACAGGGGCAGCTTCAGGCTCAAACACACACACACACACACACACACACACACACACACACGCACACACACACACACACACACACACGCACACAAATGCATACAGAAACAGACACACACAGGGAGTGGAAAGTTATGATCCTAAGCACCTGATATTAATGGACAGAGCTGTATGAGGATGAAGAATGAAGGTTAACTTACATACTGGCCAAAAAAGTGTCCTATTTCTCAAGGTGTCGCAAGCCACTTTTAAAGTTTCATAGAAAAACATCTTAAGGTTGCTCTTTGTACCGGTTAAGGCCTTAAGACTTTAAACATGTTATCATTTTAATGCTATAGTGACAAGGTCTGGGCCAAAATGTCTATGTTCTGTTAGCAGATGTCATGTAAAGTAATAGGGTTGCAGCATCTCTGAGCAACACATGAATGCCCATACATTGTGTTCTCTTGCATTAGGAGATTATAATGCTGCCCATCACTTGAGAAACACATGTATAGCAGTAGGCCGTAGAGGTGATTTTGTCTGAGGAAGTGTTGTAATTAGGTCCTTTTTAGTTCGGTAGAATATTACAGAGTGCAGGATCTGTGTACAGTGTTGTAAAGCAATATCGACCACATCTTGTTCCCCTGTGAGACACTTTCTTTCTCCCAGCAAAGCGAAGTCCTAATTGTTTTCCTGGTTCATGTAAAAGCGTTGTAGCAAAGCTGGTGTCCAGATACATTATTCAACCAGCAGTGTACTTTTCACCTCTGAAATCAAAAATAAAACCAGAATGTAATGCAGTCACCCCCTCCCCCATACACACACACACTGGCTTCGCTTGCTCTCTCTGTCTCTCTCTCTCTGTTTCTCTCTCATGCTTTCATTCCTCATTCTATCCCTTTCCCCCTCTCTCTCTCTCTCTCTTGCTGTCATTTTATGTCTTTCTCCCTCTGCTCTCTCTTTCTTCCTCTCTTTCCATCCATCCTCTCTCTCGCTAAGTAGCTCCCACTGCAGTAGGCCTGGGGGCTGAAATGGAGGGAGGTGGGGGGTTGGGGGTAAAACATTGTGTTAACCCCTGTAGCGTTGTCCATTTACCTTAGCAGACCTGGGGCTCTGATGCATGTGAAGTGTTATTCCCTCATGGTCTCTGCAGCAGATACGAGCAGACAGTGGGCACAGAGTAATGACCACACTCTGCTCCCCTGATCACTCATGTCCTTGCAGCTTGGTCACATGTGCCGTCGTGAACCCAGATTCCCAGTATTTGCAAGGGGTCACAAAACCTATAGCGGAATGATCGATTTCTGCTTATGCACCATATGGTCACAGAGAGCCGGCATGTATTATTGACGAGTGAAAAGTGCATGAATAAATGATATGCTAATGCTGGCATGGGAGTTATGAATCAGTGTAAATTTGTAATGTCAGCTGAGATAATGCAGAGTCCGCCAGAGAGGGGATGCTATGATACACTGGAGGTTTAGCAGAAGAGCACATTTCCATGGTTACGCTCTGTTCTCTTGGGCCTCTCCTTCACTGTAGGCACCCCCCCCCCAAAAACACACACACACACACACACACACACACACACACGCATACACACACATGCGTGCATGCTTACCCTTGCTGGATCATCGCCACTCCTCCTCTCCTAGAACAGAATACTGCCAGGCCAGTGACACTCAGGAACATGTAATGCCAGAGCGTGGGCCAATGAGAAAGGACTTATTACAGGTCATGAAAACTGGTTGCATTAACTAATCGAATGAATCCTTCAACCAATCCCTCAATCAAATAATCAAAAAAAAATCGATCAATTCACCAATCAGTCAATAAACTATCATGTATGTGATCAGTCACATTCTCACATTCTCAGTACACGCTCACACTTCAGCATCGTCTATCAGAAATGTATTTTGCGCTCAAGAATTGTTAGGATCTCTTGGTATGCCTTTGTCCGTCGTCCTCTTTAGCAAAATACTGCTCCTCTCACACAAATGCAGAAGTTCCCAAAGGATTCCTGTCGGAGGTGTGAATCACTGTGTAGCACTCCCACAATGGCCATCTGTAAGGGCTTCTGACAATGACTGCACCCGGTCATTAACAGCGTAGACACCTGCTCACCTGGTTTTTATGGTAGTGTGATGTAGTGGTCAAGGAAGTGAGCTTGTCTGATATCAAAGGGGCTTGGCTGTCTCTCTCCCTCTATTTCTTTCTTGCCGTTTTTCCCGTGTGTTCTCCTCACGAGCGTGGTGAAAATGGAGAGGGGAGTCCTTTCCTGCTGAGTGATGGAGATTCGATGTGAAACGGCTCGGCTCTGAGGGAATTTGAGAGCATGAGTGAGCAGGCGGCATTTGTATAAACAACTAGCTAAGCAGCTCCCATCCCTCCACTCGGAGAAAGGCGGCTGCACCACCACCTGCCGCGCGATAACAGTGTGTTGTACAAAGAAAATGCAGAGGTGGGATCTTGTGACAGAAACTCTGGAAAGGTTGGTATATTGACATCTCTGACAAATAAAACAGGTCCTATGAACCTGCAGGTAGAGAGGGAAAGCAAGAGAGAGAGTGTGTCTCTGTGTGTGTTTGCTCATATGAAAGAAAGAGACCCAACTAGAGACAAAATTAAAGGGATATCTTTCCATTTATGAAGAGTATAATATTTAGTTCCTGTTCTAAGATTAGGAACGTTAAGAACAGGTTACATACAATAGATCTGACTAAAAAAAAAGTGTATTATAATGAATCCTCCAGTATACATACAGGGCAGCATGTGGAGCTAACATTACCTATTTATATAGCTAAATATTTTACAGAAGGAATTGAGGCAAATCACTCTGTTTCTCTCATCTGCCCAGAAATTGTAGTTTTCTACATGTACCACAAGAACAGCAGGCCTGGACAGTAATTGAGAGGGACAAATTTTTTTTTAAATATCTTAATGGTATCACTGTTATAATAGCTTTTGTACCACATAATTGATTATATTTTTATTTTTAAAAAACCCATTATTTTATATTATTGTTATGTACAACCCACATATACGTCTGTACATGTATGCAAATATTTTTTAGTTTATCTAGTTTATCTTACTTTATCTAAGTACATATCATATTGTATGGAGAAAGACTGAGACAGAAAGAGAGATGACAAAGAAAATTTATGTGAGAGAGCAGCAGTCAGGGGAGTGAAACTTGAAGCTGAGTGATGTGCGTGTGTGTCTCTGTGGCCTTGTAATACAGTCACAGTGAACAGGAATGCTAAAATAAACAGGCTGAATCACATGGGGAAAAATCAATGGTTTCTCATTTGCTGCTGTTTAGTCTGTTATTGAGGCCAAGAGTACAGGCATTCTCTGAATCATGGGCCATCTTGTTATTGCCAGCTATTGATCCTTGGTGCTCCGGTGTGATCAATTAGGCAGGCTTTGTGAAACTTACAGAAAAGATTAATTCTTTTTTTGGTTTTGTTTTTTGATAAAATCCCAGTATACCCATTTTAGCGAATCAAGTGAGTGGGAATTGCAGACACACACGCACACACATACATGTGCATTCACAAACTCACTAATGTACAACCAGTGGACTCGCACGCAAATCATGTACTGGTAACGAGACCAATCCAATTAATTCTAAATGAAGTCAGTTCATTTGTCTCACATCACGAAAGCACTATGGCATGGCTGCACCTACCTGCTGCCTTTGAACATGCAAGATCAAAATAACAACAAAGACAAAAGCCAGAGACTCAAAGGAGCTGCATTCACATGATGAAAGACCTATAACAAGCACTGCAGAATTATTCTCAATATGAAGTGCCTTCTTAGTTGACCTCCTCGGCTTTGAAGACTGCTGTGCAGTGTGTTTTTCCTTTTAACCTCCACACAGTGCGTGGAGTTCCTCATTCTAAAGTCATAATATACTGAGGTGTGTACAGTATATATACAGATACAAAGAGACTGTCTATCAGAATATGGACAATAGCTGTTCAGAGAGTTTTATGCATATTTCACAAGGGAATCCATTCATTAAGATAGAAAATCAGCCTTCATAAGCAAGTATGGTGTAACACTGCGCAAGGCCGAGTCTCAAAGTGCCAGCACGTGTGCAATAATTTCACAAGACCACAGCAAATATGCCCCCCCCCCACTGTAAACACTGGGCCTCTAATAGAGAAAAGGAAAAAAATCAGGCATGCAAGTCCAACAGGGGCAATCCAAAAGGCAGGTGCAGTCCAAACACTCAGGTTCTTCTCTAGACAAGAACATAAACTAACATAGATTCTAGTTAACATACAACTTCCACTGCTCACAGCAGGAAATCCTCCTCACTTCCACACTTGGCACAGGTGAGAGGGCTCACTTTTATCTGGTGTTGACGAACCGAGACGCATGTCAGGTGTGTTCACTGGGAAGGTGTGGCATGAGCTGGGAAAGGGCTGGAGCCTCTGGCGCAGGAAGTACCTGCCCTCAATCACCTCTCCCCTTGTGGTGTCACAATGGAAATAGTTACACTGACCACAAGAGAAAGCAAACATCTCATGTATTGTGTCCCAGCCCATATATTAACAACGTGCTTGTAGGGTTTAGGTCTAATTTGTTACCCATGTTAACCCCTTTCCCTCTTATACTGACACTAGAGTGTACAGTATTTAAACAAGGTTATGTTATGCAAAGTTTTGCTCAGTTATGCAAAATTCCACACAATAATGCATTTAAATTAAACAAGTGACTACGATTAATCAGCAGTTAATTAAGTCATAATAGCCATCTCCCAGGTGCACTAGATTACCTCTCGTGATTGCCCAGATGCTTGTCTTCACTATTGTCATGCTATCCACCATAAAAAAAAAATTCAAGTCAAGCACATTTTTACATGCAGTTTGGAGAAACAAAATGGGAATTGCAGTCTGTACACTAAGCACTGACACACACTGCATATGTTAAAATTAATTAATTAACATTAATTAATTCAGGTGTCCTGCATCATGTAGCTAAATATGAGTCAACATGCACTCCTCATCCCCCTTCTTGTAGCAATTTAAACAGGTGCACATTGCTCCAATATTTTACTCATATTATGCTAGCTGCAGTGCAATAAATAATACTGTAGAAACCAATTAATTCTGTTTTATAATGCCCATTTCAGTTTATAAAAGTCCAGTTCCTTTTGAAAACAGGAATTCCCCAAGGGAGGTCAATTTCCCTACCCTGTTGTTGATTTCCAACCCCGCTAACAACACAAGTAAGTTATATTTAGGTTTCAGAGACAATCTGTATTAAAAAATATAAACAATGTATCACCACATTGGACTATGCAGAAAATGTAGTGCTGAAAACAGAATCTATGAAAATAATAGAAAATAATGTTTCAGTAGATGAACTGTGAAGCTGTTGTGATGGAGTGGGAATAATTGATAAGGGGTCCCCGTGGCTGGTTTAAGGATGTTCACCAACCCAGACAACAGACGTCACCAGCACATGGAAAATCCCATTACTAACCTTTGCTATACAATGATCTCCCCTTTAAAGCAGAAAGAAATGAAAGCAGATACTAGAGAAAGGTTTGTAAGTATATGAAGTCAATCTTGGTAAGAAAAGAAAAAACATGGATTTATCAGATTATTTTTAGAAAAACAGTTTAACAAAAGTATAGTAAATTTTTATCAATATGTCAATGCTGAACATATTGAATGTCGTCATATAGATCAAATCTTATGTAAGATTATGACTACTTTTGAAAATGAGCAGAGTTAGAGTGTGGATTTGGACCTGAGCTGTGCACAGAACGCTTGCCAGGAATAACAACATGCCTCCAGATGCGCTGTTAATGTGATAGCGCATCAGTGCTACTGAAGCACCACTGGCTCGCCTGCAAGCAGTGGAAGCTCATTTCAGGGGAGCACAATTTTTTGACCACTGTTGCAAATGAATGTCTCCGGGACAGAGGCAGAACATTGTGCTCTGGAGGAAAGTGGGGCTGTGTGTTTAGGAAGGAGGCAGGGGTTGTGTAGTTGGGAGGGAAGCAGGGTTCTGTGTTCAGGAGAGGGTATGGGGTATGTGTTGAGGAGCTACGTGGGACAATGTGTTTGGGTGAGATGCGAAATCATGTTCAGGAGAGCTGAGGTGTTTCTTTTGGCCCTTCTCCTTCTGTTCTGACCTCCTATGGGGCCGGAGAGCACCCCCCTCTTGCAGCTGTCAGAGAGCCGATCCAGGCTACAGCCTACAGCCCGCCTGCTTGCGCCGCTCCTCGTTTTGCCCTTGTCTGCCATGCGGTGGTATTAATAGCCAGTGCCCTTCACCTTAGTACTGCCAAGATGGATGGAGGCACACTTTGTTAGCCTCTCCGGCTGTTGGGAAATATGAATAAAAAATTGACCTCAGAAGTTCATTTAGATTTAGGTTGTGCCAGCATATATATACATATATATATATATATATATATATATATATATATATATATGTGTGTGTGTGTGTGTGTGTGTGTGTGTGTGTGTGTGTGGGTGTTGCTGGTCAAGGGATAAACTGATCACTGTCTTGTCACTGTAATCCCTTGTTCATTAGTACCCCTTCCTGTCAACTAAGTGCCTTTGCCACACATCAGAGATGAAACGCTTCCATCCATTAGGCTTAACCGTCTTAAAACTGGAATGGTTTAGGGGACCAGACACTCTGTTATTCTCAACAACTGCAGCTGACAGCACCTACAACTCAATAGCCCTGGATTTACTTTCTCTGATTGAATGTTGTAGTAAGGTCACTTTGTCTTTGGGTTTTCTCATTTATCACAAGGAATCTGAAAGTGCAGTCAGACACGGACTGCCACCAGCCAGACTGACCTCAGAGTCAGAGCCCTGCGCTTTCTGCCTTAAGCCTCAGAGCTCAATCTTTTCTGCCCCCCCCCCCCCACTGAGGGCAACTGGATGGAGCAGCAGTATGAGCAAATTTTGCATTTATTCATGATCAGAAACAGCATTGCAGGCTGTGCTACACACAGCCGTGTTCTCACTTCCTGTGACTCTGGGCTAGGATGTTTCCGCCTGAGCAGTGGAATAATGGGAGATGTGGAAAGCCCTGGGACCTGTGAGAAACAGACCACCTCACCTCTCCCCGGATTTTTCACTCGGGACATGGGCAGTGAAGCCTGACAGTGTTCAGCTGAGCCGTGCAGCACCAGTCACTTCGCCTGATGAACACAATATTGCCCCTGACAACTACAATTTGCCCTCTGAGGTCCCCGGGAATGAATTCATTCTGGTTTGCGGAATCTGGGTCTTGTGATTGCTCATCTGTGCAAATGACCATTATAATTCAGATCACCCTAAAATGACATGTCAGCTGAAGGTGTGTTGCAGAGACCATGTTGGAACAAGCTGTTCGGGAAATTATTGAGGTCATTAATTGCTTCCAGTCAACAGCAACAGCAACAGCAGCAGCAGCAGCAGCAGGCACTTTAAAAAAGATATTACCGAAATGATTGAAGTGATGCAATTAATTGTGATGTTGTCAGAGGCGGATTATTTCAGAATTATGCACCGTAATATTGATGTTACCGTTCCCTTCAGGGGGCTGTGTTTGTATGTTTTCCGCATTATAGCAGCAGAAAAGTTCAAAGTGTTTCAGCAGAAAGCACAGCTTCTTGACAGCCTGAATAACATCTTTTGACCATAAGATATGAAATGATCCTTTGAGGGCGACAGCCACGAAGCAGAAAAGTACCTTGGGTTTTCTTTTTTTGGCCGGTTTTGATTGTCAGCTTGAATGTGTGTTTTTTGGTTGTTGTCTCCAATCATGCACACACTCTAATGCCTGATTCTCTCACCAAGCCATTATCTGTGAAGTTCAATCCTCTGACATTTTTGGTTCCCGCCACATAGATTTTTTACAGCTTTACGGCTTTCCTGCAGTGATAATGATTGAGTTGAGAGAGAAACAGAAAACTGAAGGAGGGCGGGGGGGTTTGACACAGACTCAGACCAAACACAGGCTCAGTGACCAAGGCCTCTCCATGGAGAGAGACTATAAAAGCATTCCCAATTTCTCATTTTAGAGACAATAGATATTAAATATCACATATCTTCTTGTCCTTTCAATGTCACAGACTCCAAGAGTAATACCACACACTGTATCTGTCCATTGTAATACCATAGTCATTTACTGCTATGCACTACAGCCTTCTCCATTTTGGTTCTGGGATTTTGGATCAATAGGTTCTCAGCAGACCTTCAAGGTATGAGGTCAACTCCTCTTGGAAAAGCACTTGTGTTACCTGTAGTCCTTGAGAGTGCCCTATCCTAGGTCAATATGTCTATTTCAGACAACATGAAGACTGCATTACCAGACTTAATTATTGATTACAATTCCACATTTACCTCCTGATATTGCCTGTGGGACATACGGATAGTTTAGCAGGCAATGAAACGGAACTCAGAATGTCTTTGGTCATGTCCTATGATTTGTGATCAAAGCATTTCTCCATCCAGCATTGCTTATTCTTCTCAAGCACTTTGTCAGCAGCTTAAATGGAGCCAAGGTCATTTCCTAATATACATTTAACCCAGAAAAAATGTTTGGTTGGATGCATGTATCAAGCATTTATCTATCTGTTTTGCACAGTTTATTGTTTTGATATGTACATCACATGTCAGAATCAAAAACTGTCACTGGCTTGCATTATGAACTACTAATTGACCTTTTAGAAAAACAAATGAAGCCCTAATAAGACATAAATTTTATGTTAGACCACAGGCCTGATTTAATACCCGGGACCATCTCCTGTCTGTCTAGCTCTCTCTCTGTCTGCATGTCTGGCAGGCTCTCTGTCTGTCTGTCCATGGGGCCTCGTGCAGCAATAAAGCCACACGTGGAGGGCTCTTTCTCTCATCAGGGGGAGCTGTGTCCAGCAGGGTGCTGATTATGCATTTATTCACCAATGTGTTTGTGCGAGACGTGAGTGTGAAGGCTCCTGTCCCCAGGACCGTGTGAGCGTGTGTGAGCTGGTGGTGAGGGAGAGTATCCGAGCGCAGCTGAGCTTCGCCCCTCGTTTCACACCACACCCGCAGGGCCTGCGGTGATGATGATTAATCAGGAACAGCGCATGAAAATTACATCATCCTGCTATACATAATTCACACCCAAATATGACAAATAACAGCATCGAGAAGTAACTCAGCTGTTGCCGTTTTTTATTACACGCATGGATTTATCCAATGCATAACAAAATACACGCACATCACCCCCTCCCCCCAATGCTCGTAAAACAGCTTTGATCAAAAAAAAAGATGCAAAAAAAAAACCCTGTCATGTTGATATGGCAATAAAACAAAATGGATTGCAGATAAGGAGCTGTCTGCTGCTGATGAAGCAACCTCTAACCAATGAGAGCAGCTTATCAGGCAGGGGACATGCCCCCACCGAGTTTATGCCACTCAGTGCTGCCTCATGTGAAACGCAGCTTTGTGGAACAAAAGAGAAAAGCTGTTGTAAATCTTGACATGAATGAAGATGGGTAGGTAATATAGGGGTGGCAGTGTGGCATAGTGGTGAGGACTGCTGAAAGGTTCGATGCTGGTTCAATTCCCCACTGGAGCACTGCTGCTGTACCCCTGGGCAAGGTACTTAACCCAGAATTGCCTCAGGAAATGTGCAGCTGTATAAATTGTTAACATGTAAAATATTAACCTGTGTAAGTCTTTCTGAATAAGAGCATCTACTAAATGGCAATTATGTAATGTTACATACAAATGTACGGTAAAACATTTACAATATAAAGGATTATTCTACTCATATCTCTCCCTTCCTATCTTTGCCGTTGTTTCTCCCTCTCTCGCGCTCTCAGAACTGTGGATGATCAGATCCTTGGCCTCATTATTTGCCAGGCCAGTCTCACACTGGAAGGTTTTGCACTTCATTTTCAGCTCCGTAGAATACCATTCTGTTTGTCACTCACAGGTATAGAGGTCTGTGGGGTGCAGGGTGCCCTCATACGATGTGCTGTTCTACTCTGCCGAAACTGAAATCATCCAACCCTTTGATGTGGTCAGGTCTGGCTCGAGCCCAGCCCTGACCACATGCATGCATGCAGCTTTCAGAGTGAAATTGTGTCCTTCCTCTCTCATGCGGTGTTCAGCAGCTGAAACCAATAAGTGATAAATGCCACATTCCACGCTAATAAGTAATAAATGCTGGCCATATCACCCTCTTATAAGTAATATTGAAGGCTTCATTCGCCACTGATGATTCTCTCTGTTAACAGTCTAAAAGAGCCCGTCAAAAATGTAGTTACACTAGACCTGAAAAAAAAATCATTAGTCAGTCATTCCAATTTCTCAGACTGTGTGGTTCCTCACTGGCACACAGCCCTCCGGCTGTTTGGCTCACTGGGACCTTACCAATCCGTGACTGTGTACTCCTTCACTGTGAGCCTGGGAGTGGCTCTGGACGCCTGTCTTGGAGCGTGAGATGTCCGTTCATGTACAACACTTCCCCCTTCTCTGTTGTGGACCCCTGGGAATACCACTTTCCCTTCCACACCCCCTTGCCTGTTTGTGATATTGACTTTCAGGATTGACACATACTGCATGGCCTGAGGGCGAGGCCTGCTTTTTGGGTTTAGCCTTCTGATTTCAGCCATGAGGGAAAGCTCTCGCCGGCATCCTGCTTCTCTGAAATCAAATTTGTATTCATAACACTGGAGCTGCTGTGGCATTATGTGGTGACTCTGTGAGTCTTGTGATCTCACAGCTCTTCTGATAATTGTTTTCTCAGGGCTGATACAGAATTACTTAAGACATGCAGTGAATTGAGTACTGTTCAGACATGCAAATTTGTACCAAAACAGGGCTTAATATGGAAGTCACCCCAAAGGTCACAAATGTGTACATAGCTGCATAAGCGTGCTTGTTTTATATCTCACGATATCTCTTTATATCTTTGAAGGACAAAATTCCATTGCTTTCATGCCATATGTTGAGTTCTGCTGGGTTAATTTGCTTTGCTCTGTTTTGTTCTTTATTGCAAATCAGTACAAATGAAGATACATGTGTCTCCCAACAGTGCACTCTATTCGTTTGTAATATTAATGAGTGGGCAATGTGCATCAAAAAGATGGAGATCAGCCTAAAACTGAATAGAGCTTGCATCAAGCACGGGTGTGTCTCCATCACCAGGAGGGATATAGCACCACGTCTAAACTTTCCATCAGCAGTTAGAAACTCCACCCCTACATGAATAGAAACCCCACCTGCAGATGCGGGCTCTTGCCAAACGGGCATGTCTCCAGGATCAACACTTCTGTGCTGAATTTCTCCCAGAAAACCCACACTAAAGCCAAATCAGCACTTCCTGCTGATGCGTCAGCGATCCTCTGATTCCGAGGATCGGTGTGAAGGTGCGTGGATCCTGTATCTCATTTTCAGCTAACCTGACACCTCAGAGTCGGCATCCCTCAGTCAGCACACGTGGAAGCTCGCCTCTGAGAGAGCGGAGGGCTCAAGCGCTGATTTCAGATTGCTCTTGACCTGCTCTTTGGCTGCAACCTTGCCGGCTGCAGTGAAGTGGTATTTAACACAGTAAGCATCCAAATTGCATGAAAGCTTCCACTAGTTGATACAGTTTGCATATTTCTGCCTCTACATGAGACAAGGTAATCACAACAAAAGCCAACCGGCACAGATGAACAGAATGAGAGGGCAGCAGCAACCTGCAAAAGTATCATGGAGGCTCCCCTGACTTCTGCAGGACCTCAGGTCATTTTCATAGGTGTGGAAGTGCATTTCTGATTGTGGAAATTCAGAACAAGCAGATATCTTTATTCCTTTGACATTTATCCTCTTGTTGTCTTTCTAACTAATTTACACCTAAGTTACATCTGAGTTACAGCCCTCCTCAGATGCTCTTAGTTAGATGCTCAACAAGAAAGGCCAGGGATATGAGAAAGAAAGCAAACTGTTGCATCTCTGTGTAATGCTGTGTTATAAAAAGGATGCTCACTCCAGATTTCAAATAGTATTGAATGACTGCTGCGTGATTATCCATTCTGTGTAGTAATCGAGTCCCATGTAATTGCAGTCACCTCAACTATTTTGTACCATTGCGTCCCACAGAACAGTGTAATTTTACAATGACCTTGCATAGCCATTTTACTGTTAGCACTTAGTAGGGTTAGCACAGTTAGTAGCTTATTTATCTTTGAACCTTCAACGTCCCAAGGCAAAGGTGAATGAGGTGGGAGTGAAGTGAATTGTGTGCAATAGTTGCCAACGTTACAGTCCATCTCAGTCATTTTGGGTGAATGATGGAAACTGGAGCTTGCTTGTGAGTCAAATAGTGCTTTATCATGTTGCTGTTCAAATTTAAAAGCATATTGCGTGCTGAAAGTAAATTTAAATAGTTAAGGTAACCCAAATCCAGCAGAGCAGGCAATGGTGGAAGTGAGTATGTCTGATCACAGTGCAGCGGAGCAGATGCAAGGTAGAAATGCACTTAAAGTCTATCACTGTCTCGGTCTCAATCTCACCTTTGAAAGGGATTCTGCTCCATTGTCTCATTACATTAAAAGCTGACGCTGGTGGCAAAATACATTTAGACATCCATTCTTATACTTCCTGCCTTGTGAAAATTGGAGCTAAAATATTCAAATGTGGGTGAGCTTTTTCTGAGAGGGGAAAGCTACGACAATTTTAAGGAGGCATTGGTCAATAATTGCTTACATGTTACTTCAAGACCACAGAATAAAGATCACCTCTGTAATTTGGTGTGTAATTGCCTATTTTTGACATTGACTGACTGGATGAAGAAAACTGCATTTGAAATGAACATCTCACTTTTAATGTGCTGTTGGATGCAACATTTGAAGAGCACCGTTCCCTTATTTCAGTGATGTTGAAATGACAGATGTAAAGAGCGATGGATGGCATGGATGGATGATCAGCCCTTACAGATAAATACTGGTCATATGTCTAATATGGCTGCCAGATGTTGGCATTAAAAAACATATTCCATACATAATCAGTCATGAGGCACTTAGCCACAAAACTTTGCATATTCACCTCAGTTCACCTTATAACTGCTTCTAGTTTAGATTGGCTGGTTCCACCATTTTTGAGTTTTTGTCATCTTAAAAGTTATTAACAAACGCAACACTTCTCATACATTGCTTTTCTACACATCATCTATGTACCCTCAGACATCAGAGTTTTAAGGTGAGATAATATGGCAACAA
The DNA here is from genome assembly GCF_013368585.1 of Megalops cyprinoides. Lineage (NCBI taxonomy): Eukaryota > Metazoa > Chordata > Actinopteri > Elopiformes > Megalopidae > Megalops > Megalops cyprinoides. The sequence continues at coordinate 18,147,685 of NC_050597.1, read as the reverse complement.
CAAGCCAATAAATTTGCAGGGTTTGCACATAATATGCAAATGACTGAATCTCATTCACTGTTGAGTCAATTGCTGTGAATGTTAGCAAGCAGACACAGGGGACAGAAGGAACAGTGTTCCCAAAATCATGGCCAAGACAATCGAATTTTATTATTTCACTGCCCAATTTTGACATCCTGTGAAGACTTCATATTCTCTTGAACTCATGCCATACATTTTAACTTTGGCATGCATGATCTGTGGGTCACTATTTGTCAGATTTGTCAGGTTGAGTGGATGCTAATATGTTTAAATGTCAGGTTTACTTGAAAGGCCATGAATTTTAGACTGTTCAATTTAAATGAAATTTCTCAGGCTGGCATAGGCAATAGAGATGGCACATACAGTATATAGCTATATAGCTACAATACCATCACATGATGGATGCAGCTATATTTATACATATAATCCATTTGAAAAATGGTTAACTGTGTATTAAATATATAAAAGCTATGCAGTGAAATACTACTTTCTGCAAACTTTTTGAAAAAAGATCAATTGAACAGATTGCTGAATTGCCTCTGTTTCCTGATTCTTTTTTCTCCAAAGAATTAGCATTTTCTCCCATAATCTATATTTAGAAATGTGGCTGTTGGAAAACTTGGCATGAATAAATGAGAGACCACTGATATGCGTGTTCTCAGCTGATATGCGTGTGCTCAATGGAGGGAAAGGGTTTGAAGAAGATGAGAGGGAATGACAGGCAAAATCTGCTGATGGGGGAGCAGATGTTATCTACATGCACAGGGCACAACAGCCTGGTATTTACTGCTTGGGCACAAAGCCAAAGACAGACAGTTTGTGTATGCAGTTTGTACCATATTAAAGGGCTTGGGGAAAATATTATTCAGTTACAAATGACGCTGCACAACAGTGAAACATTTTACAGATAATGAGCCTATTTTAAGCGCATATTTTTAGTGGATTAATGACTTCATGCTAGATTGAACTGAAAAGCATCAGGACATATCCCTGTGGCTTGAGGCAGCTTGATGCACAAATATGGATCATTACCCAGTTTATATCTGTAATACATATTTCAAGCAGAGGTACCTGGTGTTGTGTTTAAGGAGCTGGACTTGTCTCGCAAACAGGATGTTGCAGGTGCGAATCCCAGTTGTGCTGCTGTTGTGCCTTTGAGCAGTGTATTTAACCTGGGCAGCTTTGCTAGCTGTCTCCAGCTGTATAAATGGATGATGTGTATGACTGTTCGCTAGATCACCCTGTAGAGCCAGGGGAATTGGTCTGTGTCCTTTTTTTAGGCTCAGACTGAGTAGTTTGTCTAAGCCTTGGACAAATGAGTCAGCATCGGATTTCATAAGTCTTGAGGTCCTAAATCACCGCTCAGGGCAACCTGTCGCTCCACACTCACAAGGAACAGCGGAGTGAGTAAAGGGACACAAGGAGCAGCACAGGACATCCGCACTTTCGTTCAGTCCCCTTGCACTTCAAAGCAAACGGTTTCCTGAAAAATAGTACTAGATGCTGAAACTGTATGTCCAAGTGTGCATCGATTGCATGTCAGCAGTTTTGTGCCAGGTGCAATTTGTCAAGTGCGACTTACATTAACATTTCATATATGATCCATTTTATAGTGCTGAATGTTTACTGAAGCAATTCAGGTTAAGTTACTGAGTTCAGCGCTATGACAGCAGGGCCTCACCTGGGATTCCGACATGCCAGCTTATGCTCGCGAGTTAAGCTCTCTTACCACCGCTTAGCTCCGTCCCCCTGGTGGTGAGTGAGCGTGGGGACGAGTGAGTCATTGCGCTAACCTCTCATAATACAACCCCCCCCCGAGCTGCTACTGCTAATGTGTACCTCCCTCTAATATCCGAGGATATTGGAGCTCCTCAGGGGTTCGGGCACAGACAAGCAGACGCTCTTTGGTGGGCGTGAAATGCGGGTGGCCCACATCCTGGCAGGCTGGCTGCCGCGTGGCTGAAAGATTTGGGCCCCAGAACGAGGGGGCGGCAGCTGAGAATGGCTCTACCAAAGCAGCACACCCACTATGGCTGCAGTTCATGTAATAAACTTTGAGACATTATTCCCCCCCCCCCCCCCCTCCCCACTACCATTGCCTCAGTGCTTCAGGCTTACAACTTAATAACTGCACCCTAGTCCTATACGTAGATAAAGCACACTTAGAAATCTAGTTAATGCCATAAGTTACTAATTCATTCTCTTTTCCTCTTGCAGTGAATTTCGACCATTTCCAGATCCTGCGAGCCATTGGGAAGGGCAGCTTCGGCAAGGTAATTAAGATTGAGGAGATCGACCACTCCCTTACGCCACTGGCCAAAAGTGAGGGTCTGTGTGCCTGTGTTTATGGTGTTTATGGGTATGAACAGCCGTCAGAGGGCCGAAACGCATACAGACAGGCTGAATGTGACTGTTCGGGACTCTGGGCAATTTGATGGTACTAATTACCTTGTGCACTGATTAACTCAAACGAGGTAGTGCTGTAGTAATTTGCTTTGTAAAGTGGGCCATAAGTAATTACATTTTAATTTCAATTAATCTTAACTACTCTTGCAGTTGTGCTTAATTAATTTAGCCTGAACTGCATTTTCCTTTTAAGACTTCTCAGCTGGGATCTGAGAAGTTTTTAGTGAAACTCCTTTTAGTGAGAGATTTTATGCTCTGACTTTTTTTACATTTAATTACACAAGTGTGTATGTGTGTGTGTGTGTGTGTGTGTGTGTGTGTCTGTGAACGTGACAGCACGGATGCATGGTTGCTAGTATTCATGAGTGTGTGCGATAGTTGTTGGCTCTGTACTGGTCAGTGCCCCTGATGGGTGCTTTAAAATAGAGTACCCAGCAGACAGATGTGCCAGCAAGGCATGCTGGGATACATCAAAGATACAGGCCAGCTTCAGAGGGCTGAATGGGAAATACTCATTTTGTTTGAAGTCTTTACGGTAGCAAGCGGAAACGTGCAGCAATTGAATGTCATTAACTGCCAAAATGATATTCATGTATTAGCGTCATCATTCTTTGCATAGCGATTTGATGGAATGAGATTCCTAATGTAGAAATCACTAGATAAATGCAAGCTATCAGTTTGACAAACCTGCCTGAGATCTGAGGCGAGGTGATGCAGTCTAATGAGTGCCCTGGATATGCAAATGTATTCAGTGCGTAATGAGGTGCGCGGGTAAAAGATGACTGGAATATTGGCATGAAGATCTGAGGGCTTATCGCACCGTTTGCCTCAGAAATGTCATGAGATAAAACCCTTTGCCATTTCTCTCTCTGAGCGGTTTGCAATTGTTGATTTGTTCTGATCCTCTTTCAGCTGCTGTCAGGGGCTGTAGAATGCATTACCATCTGAATGTATGTTAATTTTACTTATTACCTCCATCCAATGAACCCAGTTTTTCATAAATTACATTCCTCGCTATCCGTCATGGGCTCAGAAGCTGCACCAGACCTATCCAGCCTCCAGAGGCTCCACCTAGGAAGTGATGACTATGAAGTATTGGCTGTCATGTCTGTGAGAGAGGCGTGTCGGTCAATGAGAGCTTAAAGGGCTCTGTAACTATGGCAAGAGATGTCTCAACACAAGAAAATATCAAAATAACTTCTGTCGGGCTCCTGAGTAGCTCAGTGGTTAAGGAGCATGCCTTGAGTGCAAGCTGAGCTCAATGGACGGAGGGTAAATCCCTGGTCCCGTGTCATTGGCCGAAGATGACTGAGAGCTCACAGTGGAGGAACAGATTGGCTTCGTTCCACTGGGATAGGGCTGGGTATGTCAGCCACGGCTCCCAACATCTCACCGCTCTCTGGCGCTCTCTGACTGCCTGCGGGTTGCTTGGACGACATCAGAGGGGTAGCGTCTATCCTCGAATGAGCGCCCACTGCTTTGTAGCACACTGTGTCACTTGCAGTTTAAAAAATAGCGGTTGGCTGCAGGTGAGAGAATCAGATGATTTCATTCATCTTGCCTCTCTTCTCCAGCCCAAGTGCAGAGGTTGTTGCGATGAGATCATCCTAGTGTACAGTTGGTGATTCCAAAACAGGATCGCATAAAGGGGAAAAGAGCATGAAAAATTAAAAATAAATAACTTCAACAAAGTACTTGGAAATGTATCCATGTATGTGTGTGTGCATGTGGGTGCATACGGCACACATATGTCTGTGTGTATGTTGTATGGCATGTTTGGTGTGAGTAGGGGGAGGCATTCAGAGGTATGAGTGGGAAAACAGAGGAGGCATGTGTTTATGAAGGGTGCAGTGCTCCTCCCTAAAAGAGACACTCTTTTATTGCTGTAGCATCAGTCCCAGCACAGTGAGTTCTCAGTAACAGGGTGTTAGCTGGAGCTATTGACTGGTGCAATGGGGATGGGGGCCATATCTGTGGGCCATAGCCCTGGGAAGCTCTGTCAGCTACCTGAAACAGGGTTCAATTGCTCCAGAGACATACAGGCTAGGTCCTCCACTGGAGAATGGAGAGGGATATGCAGGTGGCGTTGGGGAAAACCATTCACTCATGCGAGCAGGCTCCACATGAGCGAAATCATCACCACACTCAGGTCCACAGATGAGGTAGGGGGGTGGCAGAGCGGTTTGGGGGTGTGAGGGTGCCTCTGTAAGGGAGGAGTCGCAGATGGAGGGCTTGAGTTGTTATGTAACGAAAACCGCGGATGCGCAGGGTTGGACCGCCGGCAGACGGGGCTTCTTCCAGCCAAACAGCCTGCCGCCCTGGAGGACGAGTGAAAGAGACGCATATGGGGTCCATAATAACTGCTCAGCCAGAGGGCATCCTCTCAGCTCTGCCAAGAACCGCCGTGTCTCGTTAAAAACGAATGAACGAAACTATTGGGAGCATGCAGGTATGTGTGTGCGCGTGTGTGTGCATTGGCGTGTATGCGTGTGTGTACGTGCGTGAATAGCAGAAATGTGGTTCCATGTGTTCGTGTCCCCTTTTTCAGTCACAACGAGGCACTGACAGGGATAGACATCACGGTGTCTGCGGGTCAGGGCTGATAGGCCGGCTGACACAGTGCGTGGGACGTAAGAGACCAGGTGCTCAAGGGGAAGGAGCTTCCAATTTGAGCTGTGCGCTGAGAAAGGATCAGAAACAACACACCGCTATGGGAGAGCGACACTAAAGTAGTGAGGAGTGAACGGGGGAACAGGGG